>NW_010333791.1:177247-179646 GCF_000700745.2 Antrostomus carolinensis
GCAATTAGCTGTTTAAGATGTCATTATATTTTGCCATCTGGTACACAGGAGTTTATGCATATGAACAGGCACGTGTTGAAGTGATTTTCACTATATGACTCTTGATCTCAACCCAAATCATCACTATAATGAGTGGAAGACACAGTGTACAGTACATCAGTGGCAGGTGCATACTATAAACTTCATTTTAATAGAAGACTTTCATGTTTCCATTTTTAAAGTATTCTGCACAAGTGCTGAAAAATTAATTGCTCGTTTGCAATTTAGCAAAAACTGAGGACATGTTATTGCTAAATGCTAAGGAACATCAGCTTTCAGAAAAGCGGCCACTAATTTAAGTTCTTTCCATCTGTAACTTCAGGCCAATTTTTGCTCCAGACAATAAGAAAGTCTCACTGAATTTCAGCTTAAAACGTTCTCCTGTTTCATGGTGAACGTGCTGAATTACCTTTGATAGCCTCACAGCACTCAAAGCTTCCTGAAGCTATTGCAGAGCAAACTGCAAGGATGCCTTAAAACCCACCTGTGGTATGGTCCATGTGCAAGAACCTACAGCCGCACAGGTCTCTGTCACAGGTACTGTGACCCGCGTCCTTGGTCCTACCTCGGTCTGTCTGACGTCACTTTCGCCTGTTGGCTCACGTTTGACACGCAGATTTAAAATCTGGTGAGAAAAGATATCGTTGTCAGCAGCCTACCACAAGGAAATCCTAGCTTCCAGGCAGTACAAAATGTAAATATCAATAATGTCAGCACTGCGTACTTAGATAATACATGGGATTTCTGATGCATACTGTGTCTGGATATTCACAATCTTTAATTAATTAAATTGCACACAGCTATTAACCTCATTTGACACAAGGAAACCAGTCTCTGGAACTGTAAGAGACCTCCTCAGTCACAGGGAGGCTGTGCAGAGACTGAGAGTGAGCCATCAGTGGGGACTATATTCACTGAACTGCAGTGCAGACTCCTGAAACCGCACTGCAACTGCAGCACTGTCATTGAGCTGTAAAAGTAGGAGCGATGGTTTGGGGCAGGACAAGGCTTGGCAGCAGGGAATGGATGGGATAGCTCCTGCCACCTCCTCCTCCCAGCTGGTCTAAGTGCTAAACCTGCGACTGCTCACAAGAAAACGCAAATCTTGGTCTGCTGGCAAATCACATTTCTTAGGAATATTTATTATTTTGGGGTTTGGTATTGCACTCTGGATACTCGCCGCATCTCAGGCAGCAGTGGTTGCCTCTGAGGGGGGAACAGCACCATTCCCAGGCCTGCCTCCAGCCACAGCCCTGGCACGAAGCGAGGGTCGGTGCTGCATCTCCGCGTGCAGCTGCTGCAACTTCATTATTGAATTACATTAACAGGCCGCCCTCTAGTGTCATATTTTATTACATGGGTAAAAAAAAATAGAAACAAATGGGCTGGGTGGGTACAAAATTTGTATTTTCACTTAGTGAACACCAGCAAGCGAGTCACCCACAGAAGCAGCCATGAAACATTTGTATGGTCCATGCTGGGAAGTCCCCTGTTAGGTCAGAATCCCTAAAATTTTGGTGTGAAAAGGAGATTTCTACTGAGGTTCAGGAACCAATCTCAGAAGGCCCAAGGAAAATATCACTAATATAGCTCATACACATGCTGAGGTGCAGAATTTTCCCCCTCTCTAACATCAATCTTAGCATTTCCACGGGTTGTTATACCAGTGTGGTGGTATATACACACGTGTATACCTCTAATGTAAAGTGTTTCATCCTCTTGTACAGACATCGATGTTATTTGGGGAAATACCAGGAAATGTCCTTCACAGTAACACTTCAGTGCACGGGTGATCATTTTCATCAGGCTGAAAACAAAAAGGTGATAGATATAAGGTAACAGGTAGGAGTTTGCAATGGTTTATGGCTAAAACCAGAAAACACTAACACCAAGCAGCCAGATAAATACTTTTTTTGTTTTGTTTTTTTTTCCTCTGAAACTCTTACTGGATAAATAAATAGTCATGCTAAATAAACTCAGGAGAGCTGCCCTTACTGGGCCAGTAAACTCAGGAGAGCTGCCCTTACTGGGCCAGTTTGGAAGGGGGAAGCGGGACGGAGCACATCCACCTCCAAGACCATGGGGAGGCCGGGCCAAGCCAACAGCTGGTGTAAATTAGCAGGTGAAGGCAGTGCAAGTCCAGCCGTTCACATCAGCCCTTCCAAGACCCGTCCTTGTGTATTAACGTTCTCTGACGCTGGAGCCACCTGCCCCGATCTTCCATTTTACCGAGCGCATTTTGTCTCCCGTGGGAGATCAGCTCCGTCGCGTGAAAAAAGCATCTTTTCCTTGAGGTAAAGAGAGGGAAGAACTTCGACGCTAATTGCAGCGTGCTGGGACCCCCCCACACCCCCCATCCC
>NW_010333792.1:0-1332 GCF_000700745.2 Antrostomus carolinensis
TTCCAAGCCAAACCATTCTATGATTCTATAAAATTTTGATTAGGAAGAAAACCTGTTGCTCTTGGCCACACATATGCTGACTGCTAAGCAGTAGTTAAGGTCTTGTCCTTACCTTCCATTTTCAGCTTGTGTAAGCATTAGATATGTAAAAATACTTAGTGTTGGTGTTGCATATTGAGTTTTCTCTTTTAATCAACTGCTTGCATTATAGCCTATGTTCTACTTTCTGTGTGTTTGTTACTTCTTATTGTTCTTGATGCAAGCTTTGATAAGTGCTTGGTCTTTGCATGTTTATGCTTGCAAATGAATTTGTTTGGTATCTTTAAGTTTCCAGCATTCTTTTTAAGCCATGTAATTAAAAACTTGGTACACTGAACACATTAAAAGCCTTCCTTTACATTAGTACAAACAATTTGAAAGGACAGTCCACCAAACTGAGATGCAACGAAGTATACTGAAAGTAAATTAATGTCTCACAAAAGTAGAGTGTAACTAGAGTATAAAGAATCTGGTTTATGTTTTACAGCAGATGTTAAAGGACACCAGAACTTTTGCACAAGCAATGTTTGAAGCATACGTATACATGCATTATTTTACTACTTTGTCTTTGCTGCCATCAGGCTTCACCATGCTCCGAGCCTTTAGGCACACAAACGGTAGGTGTGCGTTCCACCAGGCTAAGTGTTGGCATCATCGTAAGTCTGTGCTGGCAATCAGGAGAGAAGATGTTAATGCCTGGGAAAGAAGAGCACCTCTAGCACCAAAGCATGTTAAGGAATTGACACAGATGGGATACAAGGTCTTGGTGCAGCCGTCAAACCGGAGAGCCATCCATGAAAAGGTAAGGTCCCATCTTGAGTTAGATAAACAAAACCATAGTTCAGTTATTAACCATAGTACAGGAAAAATAATATTCAGAGGATATACATGACAAAACATGCTAATTTTGTTGTTATATGAGGAGTCATTGCATCCTAGTGGAGAGAAAAAAAGAATAGTTTGTTTAGCCTTTTAGTGTAATGTTGGCACACTGGTGGATTTTTGGAATTGTTTTTATTGTTTTCTTGCCCTTTCATCTGTCTCTGAAGAAGTTCTAGGTACTCTTCAAGGAGAAACCTGGTAATTCATTTCACATTGGTGGTTTTGTGTTCTGTTTGTATGGAGGTAACACTAAAAAAGAAACATTAAAAAAACATATTAAAAAAAAAAAAGAGGAAGGACTAATCTGGTGAATCTCATTGGAATTCATTTCACATTGATGGTTTTGTGTTCTGTTTGTATGGAGGCAACACTAAAAAAGAAACATATTTAAAAAAAAAAAAGAGGAAGGAC
>NW_010333792.1:1359-5576 GCF_000700745.2 Antrostomus carolinensis
CCCATTCCTCATGTAAAATGAGGAGAGAGGGGATTTTTCCTTCAGTGCTCTGAGCGTCAGGACTGAGAGCTTTTACAGTTCTTGTAGCAGCAGTGAGACTCTGCTGAAAGGTATCTGAGCCAACAGAAAAAATATTGAAACATAAGTAGGGAATTAGTGATCACTACATCACCTTTTAATTAAGGCACAGTGCTGGTTTTCACCAAAGCACAGATCCCATTAGGTACACAACTGCGATACTGAAAGCTGGAATTTTAGTATGTTTTTGAGATAAGGGAGAACAAAAATAAATTTTGATATGGAAAAACATTCTTTTAGAAGTTGCTTTTCTGCTTGGACTTAGTATTATACAGTTTTATAAAGTCGCATGTCATCAGTCTTCAGATTAATTTGTCAGTTTTCTCTAAACTTCCAAGTGTTTCTACACATTACAAAGGACTGTTCATTGTTGCAATATTATAAGATAGTTTAAATGTAGTAAAATATCCTTTTTGTAGTCTGTGAATTTAGGATGAAGTATTTTACTAATGCATAATTATGTTTTGGCCTTGTATAATAGTATATTATAATGGAAAGTCAGTTTGATATTTGATAACCCTTGTGATAAAGAGGTTTATGAACTTATCACATGCAGTAACTTGTTTCTGCTTTGTAGCATTATCTGTTTGTCCTCTGCTCTAGTTACTTATGTGCTGAGATCTGAACATGAAAAAAAACAGAAAAAATTACTTTGATTTTTGTCTTTCGTAGGATTATGTCAAAGCAGGTGGCATTATTCAAGAAGATATTTCTGAGGCTTCTCTGATAGTAGGTGTGAAGAGACCTCCAGAGGACAAATTAATCCCTAAAAAGAACTATGCCTTCTTCTCTCACACTATTAAAGCCCAAGAGGCAAACATGCCCCTTTTGGATGAGATTCTGAGACAGGTAAATTGTGTCATAGTGAAGACAACTGGCTGTTAGCATGGGGTGGAAACTGAACTTAATGCTGAAGTGTGATCCAAAACTTCCTGCTTAGTATGGTTGCTTTCAGCGTGGATATTTGTAGATGGCTGATGAGAACTGTTTTCAGTATCCTCTCCTGGAGCTGAATATTTCTTGCTCAGAGGATCTTGTGCTTGCAGAGCTACTCTGTTTATGTGCGTGAGGCAGATGAGTTGCGAGCATGGTGTGCTCAAGAGAGGTTCATGCTGTGTGAGCACGAAGGCTTGTTGGAAAGTTATTAAGCTAGAGTCTGTGTTGGTTGTTACAGAGGGAGGTAGCCAGTTTACTCAGAAATGAGCAGCCTCTTGGCAGAGGATGTGAATGGGTCTGCAGCAGCTGGAGTGGCCTGTTGGGGAGCTCTGGAGCTCTGGGGAGCCCAGAGTGCACGGGCAGTGCAGAGACTCTTTAAAACCAGAGTTCAATGCAACCTTTAGGTTTTTATTTTTATACTTAAATCCTCTTCTGAATTATTTACCTTTCTCATATCTGCCCAGCAGCATCTGTCACAAAGAACGACAAAGGCGTATGAAAAGGAAGTCCCTACAAGAGCAATGTGCCACAGACTGCATTCACTGAAAATTTTAATACTCAGTTTGCTATGTATTTTCAGGAAATTCGACTGTTTGACTATGAAAAAATGGTTGATCATAAAGGAATGCGAGTTGTGGCCTTTGGAAAGTGGGCTGGTGTAGCAGGTATAGTGCATAAAGTAAAGGCAGGCTTGCAACAAGTAACTTCTTGTAACATTTCTGGTTGTCTGTTTCCTGAAAGCTGAGGCTTGCAACAGGTTTTTAACTGCATTTTTAACTCTTGCTTTTAAGAGCTTTTCTTCATTCTCTTTTGTGCTCCCTACTTTTGGTGTGACTACATGTCAAATAGTCCTGTGGATTCCTGGCATATCGACTATTTTATGTTGTCTTGTCCCATTTGTCTATTCAACTAATCTGAGGCAGACTAAATATCAAGAGACCAACTGAACAGGCTTTTGAAAGAAATGGCTGCTGTCAGTCCCGTGAGTTTGAACAACATCTGTTTGTCACTCTGTTATCCATTTACACTGATTTTTGTGAGGCATGGTTCTCATTCCTTGCTACTGAACTTCAACTCTGTTTCTTCAGGAGACTGTCTTTATTGTCTCCTTCTTTGGAATCTGGTGATATGGATGCATCTCATGAAAGGGTATCTGAGTATTAAATAGTGCTGAAACGTATGTGGGCCAAAAACAGGTTTAAAGTCATGGCGTGCTATTGAATTTCTTCTTCCCTGGTTTTATGTAGACTGTCTTTAGAAGTAAAGTATTAATATGAAAACATGGGCAAAATATCCAGGATTATTTTAGACTTCAGTCAGTCTCTGCAGTTTCTAACTGCATATTCATAATTAACACTGATAATCTGATTTTTCTTTTTTTTTTTTAACAAAAGGAATGATCAACATTCTACATGGATTGGGATTACGATTTTTAGCCCTGGGACATCACACTCCCTTCATGGTAAGAGTATATGTGTATGTACTTTTCTTTATCGAAATGGCATTCAGGCATCTGCTAGTTATCTGTATTTGAATATGAAGAATATCTTGATGCTTCTGTGCCTTTGATTTCAGCACATTGGGATGGCACATAACTACAGGAATAGCAGTCAGGCTGTCCAGGCAGTACGGGATGCTGGGTATGAAATTTCACTGGGATTGATGCCAAAGTCAATTGGGCCCTTAACATTTGTGTTCACAGGCACTGGTAATGTTTCCAAGGTAAGAATTCTGTCTTCAAGATGAAATGGTATATTATTTTTAGTAGAACTTCTTAGCATTTGATACATGTCTGGTTAAATGGGTTGATAGGATAATTTTTTTTAGTTGGACTTCAGGTTTTCCTTTGCCAGTAAGAATTTTTAAGTACCCTAAACTAATGTTTTTAAGATGAGATCATGCCTGACAAGGCTGATTGTGCTAACTTCTTCCCATGGAAAATGGGTTAAGTCTTACTGCTACTATCTCCTTTCTCAGCTGCATGATTTTTGTCTCTCTCACTCCCCTCTGTTGACTCTGGGCTCACAAGGTATGTTGAATCACTCCATTATAGTACAGGAGAAAGAATTATTTTTTCTAATACTTGCTAAGTTTTTATATGTGTTTTTATAGCCTTGATTTGGCTTACAAATGCTGGACTTAAGAGATATTTTCTATGACCTAGGGAAAAGGCTTACCCCTGGTTTTGACAACAAAGATCAGTTAACTAGGCTTCAGCTATAAAGTGAAATCACTGCCTATGTAAATCTGTGCTTTCTGGTCAAAATGGTGGTGTTTCTGAAAGGCCTTTGTTCTGTGATCACAGCTGGTTGGGAAAATCATCTTGAAGTTATTTGCCTTTAGAACAGCCTGGTTGGTGAGGAGTAGCTTCAGGAGTCTTCTCTAAAGAGAAACTGCTCCTCAGAGTGGCAGCAAAAACATCTATTGTGACTGAGTTGAGGCCTCCAACTCTGCTGTTAGAAATATAAAGGAGGGGTTGGACTGTGGCTCAGGCTTACTGCAGTAATGGGGAATTATGTAAATTCCTTGTATGTAGAGCCCAGGCAGTTTTGTTTCGGATAAGTGGGAGTATGTGTGAAACACTTTGTACCTCTCTGAAGATGTTCTCTGGCAAGACTGTCAAGTTGTGTGTGGCATTTTTATGTTTGTTTTCACACCAAATGAGCAGTGTTACACTATATTCTCTGCTTATTCTGCATCCTACTTCATGGTTTACAGGGTGCTCAAGAAATGTTCAATGCCCTCCCATGTGAGTTTGTGGAACCACATGAGTTAAAGGAAGTTTCCAGATCTGGAGGTATGCTGTGACAATAAAGTGATTTAAAACACTGGTACCCTTTTTGTCCAAGTATAACAGCTAATTATTATTATTATTTTTTTTTTAAACTTCAGACCTCAGAAAAGTCTATGGGACAGTGTTAAGTCGTCACCATCACCTTGTAAGGAAACGTGATGGACTGTATGATCCAGTAGACTATGATAAACATCCAGAACTCTACACTTCTCGCTTTAACACTGATGTGAGCATCTTTTGTTCTTTTATGGAAGGTGTTCCACAGTGTGTTGTCATTTACTGCACCCTTGCATACCCATTGATTGAGAAAGCATTCATTTAGAACACTAGACCACGTACTTTCAACTTCTTAAAGTACTAGATGAGAACATCAGGCATCTCTAACTTTCTTTGCAGATTGCACCCTACA
>NW_010333792.1:5621-10289 GCF_000700745.2 Antrostomus carolinensis
TAAGTCGATGGGATGCTCAGAAGTTGATGGTGCCAGTTAGATCTGCTGCTGGTGCAACAGAGGGCTGTCCTGAGTTACCACACAAGTAAGACACTTCAGTTCACTCATAACAATTCTGCAGTACCATGATTAAGTCATGACGTTAGGCAGTTTCACCACAGTATCTACCAAATGATTCCGTTTCTTACGTTGTTGCTCTTGCGTGTTGCACAGTGACCCATTGATTCCGCTTTTGTTCCTCTGTACTTTGCAGTCTTGTTTTCATAGTTTGGAGTTTTTGAAAAGATCACTGTACAAATGATTGACAGGTATTGGCTGTCTTTCTGCAAAGATAGCTCCGCAATTGATCCTTGTGCAGAATCCAATACAAACAGTGTGACATCTGGGAAACGTACCTGCTGCACCAGGATTGCTAGAAGTTTCTATGCCAGAGCAGAGTTTGTCGGTTAAATTCTTCCTACGCTGTCATTTGGCTTGTACAAGTTCAATAACTGTTCCTTAACACCTCTGATTTCTGCAGCAGGTAGCAGAAATGCTTCACAACCCTGACTAGCTTTAAGGGTGGAACATGGGGTGCAAATCCAGGGTTTCTCCTTTCAGTGTGGGTGGGAGCCACCCTTTCTCTAATAGCCCTGTGTAATAGTTCTCTGGGAGACTACTCTGGAGATGGATTTGGGAAGGATATGGCAATGTATCTTGGTGAGGAAGCAGGTCTTTGTCTCTTCTTTGCCCACTCTTGACACCTTTCTTTCTCTCACATGACAAATAACCTGGAGTGAAGCCAGAAGTTGTGAGTGAGGTTAATGAATGCTCCACCTGCACCAGGAGGCAGCCACCTCTTTAGGTTTCCATTTATGATGATGAAGTTATTCTAGTGCAGAACTGCCCAGTGACAGCTCGGGGGAAACTGGTAGATGGTTAATGAATGGGAGATGTTGGCAGTGCATGGAGAACAGAGGAAAAATTATGGATGAGTGGATTTTCTTGGTCTTTGAGAAGTTACACATGGAATATGGATCCTGTTCACGTGAATGGAAATCTTATAACTACAGTAGGGCCAGATTTCCATTCCATTTCTGGATGTCATTGTTTGTGTTGCGTTTACTCCTAAATTGGTTAAGATGAATGAAACCACAAGTCTGATAGATCTTCTCACACTTCTTTTATTTCCTGTTCACTTGTGATCTTTTATACTTATGTTTCTTAGTAATTTGTCTTTTTTGTTTAATCACTTTAGACTTCTGGCAATATGTGACATTTCAGCAGACACTGGAGGATCTATAGAATTTATGACGGAGTGTACAACAATTGACAGTCCATTTTGTATGTATGATGCTGACCAGCATATTATTCATGACAGGTGGGAGAGCCTTTAATTTTTATTGCTTTCCTCTGTAATTTGTACAGTGAAACATTGCATAGGAAAATCATGTGTTTAAAACAGTTCTGAAAGGTGGTACCTTTCAGGTACCAAAGAGAAGTAGTCTAGAAAGAGCTGTGTTCTCTCTTTCAGTGTTGAAGGCTCTGGGATTCTGATGTGTTCCATTGACAATCTGCCAGCACAGCTTCCTATAGAAGCAACAGAGTACTTTGGCGATATGCTTTTCCCATATATTGAAGAGATGGTAAGGTCTTATGTGTCCAACAAGAAGGTAAAATGCTCGGACTTCGGTCTGCTTGTTTGTTGCTTTTCTGGTCTTCTGTGTACATTCAAGAGGAATCTGCTGTAGAACATAACTGACTTTGTACTTGAAAAAAAGAAAAAATCTTTCTAAGTCTTGAGGCAATTCTTTCAAAAAACAACATGTGAATGAGACATTAGTGACCTGGATGTCTTAGTGATTTGTCAAGAACACTTTCTGTAGGCAGCACACAGGCTCTGGCAGGTCATTCCTCCTGAAGCCTGCAGTAGATGTCTAAATCTGATTTTCTTGGGGCACCCAACAATCACTCACAATCAGACTGCTCTTTAAATTCCTGTATTTTCATAGAAGTCAAATGACACTGATCAGGACCTGGAGAATTTCAGATCTACAAGATACTGACATTATTGCATGCATTGAAATGTTGCTGAAAATCTTGATGTTTTACTCTTCAAAAAATTATGGGAAATAAAATGACCTCATTGGAAATAATTTATCTCTGTAGCTGTTATCAGAAGGCTCAGAACCTCTTGAAAGCCAGAATTACTCACCTGTTGTTCGAGATGTAAGTTTTGCAGTTTGGTACTTTGCTTGTCTTCGTCTACTTTAAAACGTACAGGTACACAAAACCCCTCAAAACTTGTTTCATGTATTTCTAGGCAGTGATTGCATCCAATGGCTCACTGACACCTAAGTATAAATATATCCAGAAATTGAGGGAGAGCAGGTAATGTATAGCTTCTTAAAGTTTATTTGTTTTAGGATTTAAAAAAACCCCAACTTGTCTACATTCTATCTTGCCTTTTGCATTTATTTACTCTTGTGTTTTGGTGGATTGCTGCTGTACTGCACTGCGTCTAAATGTCTCCTGGCTTGATGATTTCCTTCTTTCTTTGTGCACGTTGCCTAAATCAACATGTGTTGTTAGTAACTTATATTGAGGTTGAGAAAATGGTCATTTTTCTCTTTCTATATTATGAATACTGTTTTACCAGAGGCAGAAAATAACCACGTGCCAGTATTGTTATTCCTTTCCCTTTTAAAATGGATATAACAGACTGTCCTTTGAAAGCAATGTCTGAAAAAGAAAGGCTCTCTAATATACCTTGAATCTAGTTTCCTCTAGTATGGCTCAAGTGCTGTGCTGTACAGCATTGTTCTGTGATGGGATGTATTCAGGAGCCCCTGTGAGACTCTCAGGCTTTTCATTACATTCCTGTAGCTACAGCTTTAGCTACCACTTCATCTGTACCCTGTCTCAGTAGTTATCCACCAGTGGTAACATGAAAGAAGTATCATTGAGTGGAATAAGCTAACAAAAGTGTGAATTACCTGGATATCCCTTCCCTTTCCCTTGCTCCCTATTATTAACAAACACCTATAGTTTACCTATGAAAAATGTTAATTTGACAATAAGTGGTTACCTCTGGCTTCATGTTCATAGTCAATGCCAGCTTCACTGTACCTCATGTAAAAATTGAAATTGGTCTGACCACAACCACTGCATCCATTATGCATTAAAAGCATATGTGTTGACTTTTGTGTGCCAAGCTTCTCCAGTTTCCTTTGGGGACTCTGGAAGTTCTGGTTATGAACTTGTGCATGATGAACTGTAGGTGCGTTTTCCACCCACAGTAACATGCTGTCTGCCTCTCAAAGACTTCAGCTCACAGTGGTTTTTGTTGTGTGCTGTTTAGTAGACAATCTCAAGAGGCTGTCTCAGTAACAGATTTTCTTATTCCTCACACAGCATGATGTTCTGATTTTTTTTCTTTCTCCATAATTGCTTGTGTGGTCTTGCATGAAATACCCTGAAAATCTGGAGACTTCATTCCCATGGGGATAGATTTTTGCTATTTCTGCAGACCTGTGTGTTGCATGTGATGTTCAGTTGTTCATTGGTGGTGTTCACTTAACTGTCAGAAAAGCAAGACCTGCTAACAATACCCTCATAGAATCATAGAATGGTTTGGGTTGGAAGGGACCTTAAAGATCATCTAGTTCCAACCCCCCTGCCATGAGCACGGACACCTTCCACTAGACCACGTTGCTCAAAGCCTCATCCAGCCTGGCCTTGAACACTTCCAGGGAGGGGGCATCCACAACTTCCTTGGGCAACCTGTGCCAGTGTCTGACCACCCTGACAGGAAATAATTTCTTCCTAATATCTAATCTAAACCCACCCTCTTACAGTTTAAAACCATTATCCCTCATCCTATCACTACTTGCCCTTGTCAAAACTCCCTCCTTCCTATAGGCCCCCTTAAAGTACTGGAAGGCTGATATAAGGTCTCCCAGATCCTTCTCTTCTCCAGGCTGAACAGCCCCAACTTTCTCAGCCTGCCCTCACAGGAGAGGTGCTCCAGCTTAAGGTGTGATGGTTTATCTAGAGATGGGCTTTTGTTTAGAGCCTGTAGTAATTATGTGGCTTGTGTTACTACTCTAACAAAGTATTATGCTGGGTCTACTTTAGTTTCTGAAGGTTCTATTTAGACTAGTTGGAAGTCCATGAATATTTCAGACATGGGTTAGCCAGACTGTATGAGTTGAACTGTCTTGGGTGCCATTAGAATACAGGAGCAGTTTGATTTACTGAACTTATCTCCATCTTTTCGCCTTTACTTGCTTCATATCTGCTGTTGGTTCCTCATCCAGAGCTACAATGGCATATCCCAAGATCAATGCAGACCTCTAAGTATTGCTGTTAGTTGTTCATAGGTTAACATAATTCAATTATTTAACCTTGTATTTAGTGAGTAGGCATAACCTGAAATGTTCTTTTCTGGGACTGCATAGATTCTGCTGCTCGCACACTTGATGGGTCATTTGGCAGCTCGTGTTTGTGCCTGTCCTAGAGCAGACATGCTATGTTTGATCCAAGTGTTGCCTCATTCAAGACACTGGAAAAAATTTTAATAAATGTGATAAGAAATTTGATTGCAAAATCCAGCTTTTTTTCATATAGGAAGTCTGCCATTTGTCAACGCTGTTGTTCCAGGCTCCTGCATACCACTGCTGCTCCCTG
>NW_010333792.1:10314-37728 GCF_000700745.2 Antrostomus carolinensis
CCTTGCCCATGAGGGTGTATCTGTGGAAGAAGGTGTTCTATTAGAATTGATATTAGTAGAAGGAAGGCCCTTGGGTTTCTCATATGAAAGGATATGATGGGCTTAAGAGGCTTTCTGTGAATAGATTAAATAATGATTTAACTTTAAAAAAAAAAATCAAATTGTAAAACTTGTATGAAAGTCAAAATGTACAACAATCTATAGTAATAATTTAGATAGATTAGAGAGGTGATACACTGGTACATTCCATTCAGATTTAATGAATTGAAAAGAATGAAGTAAAAAAAAAAATTAAGCCTGAAAGTGGAGGGAGGGAGGATGGAACATCTGTAATTTTGGAGAGTAATTCAAGCTTTTCAAATACTCAGATGCAGTTAGTAGTCTGGAATGTGCTTCAGACAGATGATACAGATTATTTAGTATAGATTTACCTCTCTTCACTCAGGGTAGTCTTTCAACGCTATTGTTTGCGGCCTTGTTCCCACAAATGTACTCAGGTACTTCATGCCTCACTTTAGATCATGCAATACGGCTACTGTCATGCCATTAGGTGTTGCTGTGGTGGGCTGCAACACCGTCCTTCATTCTCATGGCCATTTTTGAGCTGAAAAAACCCAACCGAAAACTGACTTAAGGATGCCATGTGGAGCCCCAGAAAGGTCTGAACCAAACATTTTTTAGTAGCCATATGGTTAATCCTCTTCTAAGGACAGTAGCTGTAAGCAAAGTGGACATGAGCTTGTCAGCTAGAGGTTATGATTCTTTCTGTGTTGTAATCCACAGTGCCTATGTAAACTCTTTGTAGATAAAGGGGCAATTGAGGAACTTGCTTATACGCTCTCCATTAATTAGGTTAAACAACAGGGCAATGAACAGCTTCCTTTTCTTCAACAATAAAAAGTGCCTTAAGAACATTTTTTTTATTTGCTAAATAGTTTTTATCTACATACTGATAATACTTTAGACAAACAGTTTTATAATCCTAATTTTACAACTTAATGTAAATTTAAGCTAAAAGGAAAAATAATTATAAACAGCCAAAATGTGTTTTCCTACTATAATTTATACATTTATGAGAGCATACTTCAACAACAGCTGAACTATGTTATTCTGATTCACAGAAAGAAATACAAAATCTGATGTGAATATATTTTATATTGAAAGTCAACAGGAGATCTACTTCTTAAATTAACTTAGGACAGTAGTAGAACCTTTGTTGAAACACTTTGTGATGGTTTTCGAATCTGAGTTCTTGTCTGCAAACAGCATTACTTAATTGGATATTAACTTTTCTTTGACTTTTATTGACTATCGTGTTCTCATCATAGACCAATAATAACCTAGGATAACTTACCTAAAATATGCTTTCACCAACATGGTTTTGAGTACTTCAGCAGTTACTCATGATGTAATGGGAGCAAGGCAGAGCCTGGAATCTCTTTCTGACAGCCCCGCATGACACAGACAGTTTGGTGGTCCTCAAGTGATCAGATTACAGTAATTTGGCCACTGGGAAAAATACAGTGACAGCTGAGGAAATATTTGCTGAAGAGCCAGTAGCAATTGGAGAAGCAGTGGAGATATTGATAGGTTTGATCATGTTTATATTAGAGGAAAAGAAGAAGAAGTTATGCAGCAGAAGAATGGAAACAGTACTACACCATGGTTTGGTTGGCCAGTCTTGGGTTAGATATCCAGGAACTTGACTCTTGATCTGAATAGAGCTCTTGGTTTGCAGACTTACTAAACCATACTTATTCTGTGAGCTTTAGCAGGTTACAGTGTCCTTCTTCTGTGTGGTTTTTAATTTTACCTGTAACATCTCCTAGGGAATACGCTCAGTCGCTAAAGATGGGTAATAAGAAGAGGATTTTATTGCTTGGATCTGGCTATGTTTCTGGCCCTGTGCTTGAATATCTCACTAGAGATTCCAACATTGACATCACAGTTGGTATGTAAGATTTCACTTGTCTTCCATTGAAAAATTGTGTCTTATTTAAACCTGCTAGCATGACAGAACCTTTCTCATAAGTAATAAATTGATCTGTCTCTCAGAACAGATAAAGAAAATCTTTATGCACAGCAGAAGAGCATTTTGGAGCTTTCTGAACATTTTAAGTTTGTATAATTTATTTGAAAATGGCATAGACACATGCAAAGTTTATTGTTTGCATGTGTAACCTACAGGGAAATTAGAAATATTTTTCCTTCTAACCTGCTTTTTGGGCTTGGGGTTTGTTTTGTAGCTAGTTAGTCACTTTTGTTAGTGGTTGGCTGTGTTTTCAGCCTCACACAACAAGAAGATGAAATCGTTTTTGTAGACATCTGTTTGAGTGGAGCCTCTGCTATTGTAACCAGTACTGTGGTGGTATGCCTTCAGATCCTGACCTTCCTATCAGCCCCACATGCCTGCTTGTTTATTCTTCTGTTTTGGTTTTATTCGTAGCATATTTCACGCTGGGCATCTCAAAAACACCTTTCTAAATGTTGACTTTATCCTGAATCTGTGATTTTGGACTTAAAACCCAGGCTGCATTGCCTGAATAATATTTTGCTGGGAGGTGGTTTCCTTTATAACTTAGCATTGTATTTATGTTGATTTTTGTTGTTGCTTTAGTTTGTTTTTTTCCCCCTCATGCTACTTTCATACTCGGCTGTTTTTGCTACCCTTTGGGTGATAACCATTATACTTTTAAGCACTGGAAAAAGGTTTACTAGGAAGAAGAGGGGAACTCTTAAGGAAGCTGTACTATTGTTATTAGCACTGCCTGATGTGGTGAACAGGGCAGGATTACAGCAATGTACAGTTTCCATCCCCTCATCCGTACAGAAGCTGCATCTAGTCCCTGCAATACAGTAACCGTAAGGGAAACCAGGTGAACTGGGAGATTTTTTTTGCCCAGCACTATGCAAACACAGCAGGTGCCTCTTATTTGGGTAGCTTAAAAACATGCAGTTTCTACAGCATGCACAAAAAAAAGCTCAGAAGGAAGAAGTTGCTTGTTTAATATTTGACAGCAGGCAGGTAGATGAAGAAAGCATGAAAAGCACATCACAGTGCCACATTTGGTTCCCTACTGTTAGGCTACACCACTTTAAACCTTCATGTAATCAACTTTTTTTTTTGTTTGAATTTGTAGATGAATTTGTAGATGGCTTTGCCTAGCTCTTTTCTCTCAGCACAAGTTGATCACTAGGGTACACAGAATCACCCTGTGGCAATGTTTATTTCCCATTGACTTTGGAAAGGCCATAAGGAAATAAGGCCCTAAGTTAGAGGTACAGATGCTTTTAAATCTCCGTAAGCCTGTGCCCTACCTGCTGCCTTCATTGCCCATTCCTTTCTCCTGGCTGTGTTCCCATTGCTGTCCTTGTGCTGGCAGCAAGGTGACCCAGGACAGGATTCAGCCAGATGTGGCAAATACTGGTTGCTTTAGCCTGGATCTCTCAGTTCTGCTTTTCTTATAATGAGAAATGCCGATGGTGGTAGGAGCAAGATCATAGGAAGGAACAAGTGGAGGCAGGCAGAGACTGGGTTTCTCCCTTTTAGTGATAACATTAGCTTATGCAGGATTGGTAGGACTATGCCATAGGTAAATATTGAAACTAGTCAGATTGAATCTGGGCCTTTTAGTCATACTTGGCGTAAGCAAAACTTAATGTTATCTTTGTTATGTTAAAAATGGTGAATGATGTGAATTGTTTTTGTTTTAAGCTATTAAGCTGTTCTTGGCTATAAACACGAATTCTGTTAAAATGTACTGAAACAGAGTTTTGGAAGATTTATTTTTTAAACAGATTTATCTATAAGTGTATGGCTATGTGGAATAAGGGGTGGGGAAAGCTTTTCTGGGCATGTGTTTGTTTACTAAATCTGTTAGCTGTGTTGAACCTGCATGTTCATCAAGACCTTAAAACTAGTTAAGGTTTTTCTGTCTCACTTAAATCAAACAGCCTTAAAAAATAAAACAAATTTTCCTCTTTGGACTTTTTCCCCTCCTGGACTTCTAGTCAGCTTCTTGCTTTTCAGTGAAATAGTCTTGACATTTGCAGAAATAGCTACTACCATAAAAACCTGATTGAATACTTTAGCTCTGCATTTATTTGGCCAGGTTAGAGAAGTAACCGTTTTTAAAACCAGAAGAAATTGTGTAGTGGATAGTGACCTAAAATACTTTAGGCCTCAAGATGAATTGTCACACTAATTGAAAGTGGTTGATTTTCCACAGGTTGATGCTAATCCAAAACCAGTTTACTTTTGAAACACATTGGGCATGCAATTTTTCCATTGCAATCTTCCCTCAAGAGTCAGTGCAACACAATATTTCATTAAATTGGGAAACACCAGGCATGCCTTTTCTGTATTTCTATGTGAAAGTCAAAGCAAGAACAGAACTTCTGCCTATTTCAATGCTATTTGATTATTCTGTTTCATATGAGGTTGTAAGCCTGCAAGGAAAGGCACTTTCTGGGGTAGGCAATTATTGTTTATTTTTTCCCCTACCTTTCTAGTTGTACACTGCTTCCAGCAAATTGATGAGCTCATGAATGCCAATGGTATTTAATACATATAGGACCATGATGTGAGTGTCTGTTGTTCTAGTTTTCTCCTACACCTTGTTCTGCCAAACAGACTACTGGATGACTCATTTAAGTAAGCAAGAGTAGACTCAAGGTATAATGTCACTCCAAATCAAAGCATGAAGATCAAGTCTATTGTGTGATTGTCCACCAAATAAATAAGGAAAAGAAAAATTGCTGCTTGGTTTCATAGTGTTGTATGTGGGATGTCATTGGGTTTCTACTTGTTACTCCTACTTTAGTTCTCTTTCTCTCCTTTTAAAAGTTTTTCATTTGTCTGATCCTCTTGACTCCCTACCCCTAACAGTTTTCCATTAATACTCTGTCTCCAGAAAAAAACAAAACAAAACTGGTCTACCTGAATGGGCTAGTGGTACTTTTGACTGGGCATAGCAGAGCTGTTGTTATATTTTTCTGCTGGTCATCTTTATTTTAGTTTTCCCAGACCTTACTTGGTAGGATTATTGTTTTAGTTCAGATGAGCCACCTTCTCCTATATTTACAGAAGTGTTTACTACAGCTCTTGCCGCTTTCTTCCGATCTTTCTTTAAAATTTTTCTCAAGCCTGAACAAACATATCCAAGCACTCCTCTTGTGTGACTGTTATTTGCATTCTTCACCCTCAAGCACTTTCTTTGGTTGATCTCCTTCTAGATCCAAGATAACAATACATTTCTAAAAATTCCAAAAGAATCTGCTTTTATCCTTTCATCAGTGGTTTGGTCACTTGTTCTCTGAAAACTTTGTAATGTCTTTTTCAGTATGTTTTGACACTTACCAAAGAGTGGCAGGTGTTCATCTGAGATGTCAAAGACTGAACCTCCAGTATGTATGTTTTTTAAAACCTAGAATGTATCTTGCCACAAGTTTTTATGAGGGATCAGAGTTAAAGACATGGGAGTATGCTTTTGGGGTGGATCACAACCCTGTTGGGTTTTTGTAACTAGTTAATGACACTTTTGTGACACATTTCTGCATAAGAGTTGCGTTTAATCAGCAGACTTTTTCACCTCCCTCTAAAAAACACGTGGGTGTGAGTGTGTGCTTCTTTTTGGTTAGTTTATCTGTTTTCCCACCATGAGGATGCTCAGTTACCTGGCAAATATAGACAGTGCTGCTGTAGAAAGCCATGCCAGGAGGACAGGTGCACATGATGCAAGCGAGCCGGTGGGTTCTGGGGTGTCCTGCTGCACAAAGATAGGTTTAACAGTCCTTTATTTCATGTTCGAGACCAACTTCTTCATAGAGTGGAAAAGAAGGGAGGTGACTTCTAGTTTTGCATAAATAATTTGCATTGACCTAGTGTGCTGATAAGAAAACTGCAGTTAAAACTTTTGTTAACTTTAAGTACACCCACAAAGCTGCTAATTGGATGCAAGTCTGTTCTTGTTACACAATTTAGCAGTGAGTGGTTCTTTACTTCTGAGAGTGAGTATTTGTAGATTCTTGTTCTTTAGTGACAGCTGCTATGGCTTGACACTGGTGATTGATAATAAAATTGACTGCTTTAGGGGAAGTAAGGTGCTTTATGCCTGATTTCTCTTCAACTGTCAGTGAAAGAAAACCACGCAACTGTTTTGGGAAGAAGATGTGTGGAGAGCACAATTATACATGGGAGTGTTTTGGACTTAATCTTCATCTTTAGGTAACAGTTGTGTTTTACTTTTAAAACAGCATCTGTGATGAAAGAACAACTTGAACAACTGACGAAAAAATACAGCAACATTACTTCCGTTCATATGGATGTAATCAAGCATGAGGAAAAGCTGTCTTCTTTGGTGAAGAGACATGACCTTGTGATCAGGTCAGAATTCTGTGTCAAACATGATAGGCTCGGCCCTGAGTTATACTGCTTCTTTCTCCTACTTCACTGACCTAAATCAACATGGTAACTTTTTTTTAAATGCCCAAGAACTGGAGTTATATTTGTGTGTGTAAATAGCTGTAATTGGACACTGCCTTTACACATAGTGGGGTATCAGGACTTTCAAAGGGGCTTTGACTGCAGCATGTCTAGAGGTGTTCACCAGTTACACAGACAGCCTTCTTAGTGTGAAGGGCCGTTTGTATCTACCAGCATATGTATTCCTGGGATCAAATTTGCATGTTTGCAAGAGGAGGCAAAATTTTGACACCTTGATAATTTCTCTTGAATATCCCATTAAGAAAGATCTCTTTCCAGGTTTTGAAACAGGGGAGGAAATTACTTCATAGTCCTTGCCATTTTGTCCTTTTTGCCACGAATGTCATGAGTGTTGTTTCCTTTCCATGTAGACCATGCTTTTCACAAAGTACTTCAGCAAGACCATTGTATTGCAAGCTTTCTCAAGGATGGTTTTACAGTTTTACATCTTCTAAACCTCCAGTATGCCTGTTTAGAAGGTGGCCTTGAAAAGAGGTCAGTGGTTTGTTTTTTACAGAGAAGTGTGACAAAAGACGCTGTCTAAAGAACAACTTCCCTATTGTCCTGCGCCCTGTTCTGAGTGCATACAACAATGCTCTTCTGATAGGGTAGCATTTAACTTATGTAGGTATGAAACTGCTCAGGGGAAGGCAGGTGTGACTGTAGCATTTACTTGAGCTCTTTTGTGGGCATACAAAAACATTTGTGAGTGTCTTTCCAGTGACAGCATAAGTAACTGGTTGGATTTTGATGTTGCATAATTCTCCTTCATTTGTAGTTTGCTGCCTTATTCAGCACATCCTTTGGTTGCTAAGAAATGTATTGACAACAAAGTGAACCTGGTAACAGCCAGCTACTTAACACCAGCTATGAAAGAACTCCAGGAGAGGTAGGTATGAGACTAGCATCCCCCTGCTGTTGCTTCCTTTTTAATGTAGTATCTGAATATTTTGCAGTCCATTACACCTGCAACACTTACTGTGAATTAGTTTTCTGCATTCTTTCTAATTCTCTTTCTATGGTGGAGGACTAAATACCTTTCCCCACAGCTGCATGTGGAGGTCGTGGCTCAGT
Organism: Antrostomus carolinensis; assembly: GCF_000700745.2. Taxonomy (NCBI): domain Eukaryota; kingdom Metazoa; phylum Chordata; class Aves; order Caprimulgiformes; family Caprimulgidae; genus Antrostomus; species Antrostomus carolinensis. Next base: position 17,873 of record NW_010333792.1, read on the forward strand.
GGAGAAATGAGTGCATACCCCAATCTGGTCAGACTAGTACTCGAAACACTGGAACATACTTTTCTGCATGCCCCATCTTATTCCATGTTAATATGCCGCCTTCTCTACCCTCAAACCTGTTAGGATGTTTGAGTTGGGCTGATATTCAAGCTGAGCAAGTGGGCTGTCCTGCTCTACCAGTGACAACAAGCTTGTTTGTCATCCTTCACATTCCCCTAATTAAAACTCATTCGTGGCTTGTTGTATCTATGGTCATACCCTTCTTCATGCCACCTTCTTTTGGACAGGCCCACTGTATTAGACTCAGCTTGATGACAGTTCTGACTATTCTGATGTTTTTGTTGTCCAACTTATTATTATGATTGAAATTTGTTTTGGGCATGGAGCTTCATCTAGGTGCTCCTCTCAGTCACAGCACTAGAAACTGAAGTGAATTCAAGTGAGTGAGATGAGGATTGTGCATGCTGTGTCTCTACAAAAGATAAAAGAGAGAAATCTAGACAGGTAGAGGACCAGTGTTGCAGACAATAAGGGAGATTTAGGGGCCTCTTCTCCCCTTCTTGCTGTGATGCCAAGAGGTCATATCACACTCTCCTAAAAAAAAAAAAAAAAAGTGATTTTGAAAATAAAATAAATCACCTCAGTTTGTGGTGATAAGTGAGCTCCTCTGGGAGTGTAGCAACTGTTAGAAAAAGAAAAACCACATGCTTGTAATTTGGGAAAACAGGCCTTTCAATCTCTCTCCCGCAGGAGCTGTTTAGGGCAATTATGACTAGCTCTGTGCTGTCCTCTGCCTTACTGCCTCCCTCCTTTATAGCACTGTCCAGGAGAATGTGGGATATGGAGTAGCTGGTAGGAATTTCCATCAGCCCCTAGATGTGCAGCAAAGAAAGAGAAACCAAGGCTACAGTGATTCCTATACAATTGTCACTGTCCAGGTTTTAACATCTGCTTCTGATTTTTTCCACAAGCTGCAGACAGAGCCCAGAATTTACGGCATTGGGGAAAGTTTGTTGAATTGTTGAATTCAAGACAGATTTCTTGAATTAAAGGCCACTTAATAGTGAATATTCTGACAGCTCTGAATTTCTGTTATTTTTAGTGTAGAAGCTGCTGGTATTACAGTTATCAGCGAAATGGGTTTGGATCCTGGTCTTGACCATATGTTGGCAATGGAATGTATTGACAAGGCAAAAGAAGTTGGTGCTACGGTAAGGTTGGTAGATAGTGCATAGTTCTGCCAAAATTTTATTAGTAAAACTGTTCCTGTATCATCACCCAGTTTTTGGGCGTGTCACTGACATGCAATGGACTCTGGACACCTTACTTTTTCTGATGTGTGGAATTTGGTGCTGGCTAATCCAATTGGCCATGAGCTAAGATGGCTTTGCCCCACTGTATTTTTTGGTTTCCTCTCCTTTATGGACAGTGCCTGCAGTGTGACAGCTTGACACAGTTGCTCAGTGAAATTCTTTTGGTTTCCTCTGTCCACTGTAGATCTGATTTGGCCCATTTGGGGGGATAACGTCAACAGGAAGTGTAAGAAATAATGGGGATTCTGCAGGGTAGCTCTGTTCTGTTTGCATCCTGGTTTGTCTTCTTTTCATTGTTTCTTTCCTGTGGATAAATCTGACAGGTTGTATCCTACACTTCATTCTGCGGTGGCCTACCGGCTCCAGAGCACTCTGACAATCCTCTGAGATACAAGTTCAGCTGGAGCCCACAAGGAGTGTTGCTGAATACAGTTCAGTCTGCTACGTATTTAAAAAATGGAGAGGTGAAGTAATCCTAACATTTCCATTTAAAGCCAGACAGAGAAGGTGGAATTGAGCTAAGGAGGGAATCGGGGTTTGTAAGGTGCTGTGTTTACTTTCAAGCCAGTGACAATCAGCTGCCTAAGCAAGTTACATACATCATTTAATCCTGTGTTTGGAGTGTGATGGTGCCTGGCTGCTGCCAGCTTAATTCTTACTTACTATGTGGAAACTGATTACAAAGGAGCGTGTTCTAATGACCAAAGCACTGGGTTAAGGTTGATGTTCTGGGTTCAGCTTCCATCCCTGTTGTGTATTGCTTTGGACACTTAATTGCCCTGTCTTTGGCTCTGTGAAACAAAGGTGAGAGTGCACCCTTCTACTTGCTTTTCTGTCTAGTCATGTTTGTAAACCAAACAGCTTCATTCTGTACTTGCACAGTGTGTCTTTTTCTTTTGGTGTGACCTGTCATACCAATAACACACTGAGTGGGTTTTGTGAATATGTACAGTGCTTTCTGATGTGTTTTACAGAAGCTCTGTTTTGCTGTTTGTGCAGGAGTTGTCAGAGTAGACTCAACTTAGCAAATGTCACTGCATCTGTTCTATGGAAAGATCATAACTGATTTGTGCAAAGCTATAGCAAGCCATTACCACATTTCTGCTTTCCAGTCCTATCTGTTTGATCACTCCCACTTGTTCAGAGTAGTTACTGAGCAGGGGCTCTTCAAATGTCAAGGACACTGCCTTGTATAACCACCGTAAAGTTTAGCTAATTATCTAAACTTTTTGGTCTGCAAAACTGAGAAATCTTTTGAGATGTTTTATAATGACATTTTGGTGCTCTAGTGTTCTTATTGCAGTAAGAAAGGAAAAATTCAGGGATGGTACATTGGATCATTATTTAAAAAGCAACAACACAGAAGTTTCAGATGAAAGGGACTCTTGGAGAATGTGAAAATGTTTCTTATTTAATTCTGACCTGATTCACCAATTGCTAGGAAAAATTAGATCATGCATATGAATGATTCATTATGAGAGCACTATACGAGCTTGTCAGTAAATTGTGCAATTTTTCCTCCTTGACACTAAATCCTTAGCTGTCTTTGGTTGTTGTGCAGGATTCTTGCCAGACAAACACAGTAAGATCTTTCAGCTTTGCTGCAGACTTCATTGCTTTAGTCTTTCTTCTAAAAGGAAACCTTGCCTCTTTGCTCAGAAGTCACAAAATGAATTTGTATTGATGCTGCATAGCAGATCTGTGCATCAGCTGCTTGAAGCAAGCAGGGTTCAAGGCTTTGCTTGGGAGTGATAATAGAACTTAGTCAACCTTATTTTGGTTTTGTTCAATGATGTGTTCTCTCTGTGCTTTCTTAGCTGCAAGTAAAGATAATGCGTGGGCAGCGATTTTATAGCAGGGTGATATACCCTGATTTATTTTAATCTTAAAAAAAAAAAAAAGAAGGAAAACTCCATCCTTCTCTCTGGATTTACCTTTTCCTTTCCCGTAAATAAAAGAGAAAAAAAAAATGACCAAAAAGCAGGGAGCCTATGGGCAGAATCTCCCTTCACACAGGTGTAGTTTGGGGAGGTGCTCCAGAATTACACTAATGTAAGTGAAATGAGAACTTGCCACCTTAACGTAAGTGCAGCAGGAACTGACAGTGTGTGTGTGAGAAGAATGTGGCTTGTTTTAGCCCTTTCATTAGTAATGGCTGACCTAGTGCATGCTCCTCCATCACAGGATATGCTTAAATGGCTTGTGCAACTGCTTTAGTTAGTTTGGGCCTTTGTTTGCACCAGAAACACTATGCATATTGTTCCTATTTGAGCACACTTCATTTTTTCTGTTGTAAAATAAATTCAATAGCACTGCACTGAAATAATATTGCTGTTCTTTCACAAAATTTAGATTGTCAATATTCCAGCGGGAGGAGCGTTACTTGATTCTGTTACTCCAATGGATTTTTTCCCAGGATTAAATCTCGAAGGTTTTCCTAACAGAGACAGTACAAAATATGCTGAGCCATATGGTATTCAGACAGCTCACACTTTGTTGAGAGGCACCTTAAGATACAAAGTAAGTTCTTGTTGCTGTTATTATTAATTATTGTTTTCCTCAAGAGGTGAATGTTGCAATTTCAAGAAAACTATGTTTTTAAAAGTCAGTCTTTTATAGCTCTGTACTTGCTATTTATGAGCTCTCCACTATCACAACTGAGAGATAATTGAAAGCACTTTTCTCAATTTTTTTTAAATGTAGCTTTACTTGCTTTATTTAACAGGTGTTTGTTGCAAACCAGAAAAATAGTTTTACTTGTTTTAAGCAGCTGGTCAGTTAGTTTGCATAGTCTGTATCTGTGGGTTGTTTTTTTTTTTTTCTCTGGCTCTGTATTTGGTGTTAGATCAATGGAAGATTTTTTTTTTTTTTTTTAAAGAAGACAGGTTTGTGTGATGTGTGTTACTGTTATGTATTTTTAAGACTTGATCTATTCTCTTCAAGTTGATAGAAATTTGAACTTAGTTTGTTGCTTATATTCCTATGAAAAACATACTGTAAAAATCTTACAGGAAATTATTATTATTTTCTATCAAACTGCGAAAGTTTTTCATTAAGTAACTGGAAATCTTGAATTTGAGCAGCTTTAACATTTTGGTCAGTTAAGTAAAATGTTGAGAGATAAATATTTTTTCCTTATAACTGATAGACTTTTCATTTGTTAGGTGCACAAGGTGCAATCAAAACACAGTATTTTTTCTTTCAGCTTTCTTTTTTTTTAGTTATTTTGTTGGTCAATATACATTAAGAAGGAATAAACCTAAAAAAAAAAAAGCTTTTATGGATGTCATGATATGTATATTGAGTTAAGGTTTAAATTATTGTTGTCTTGGCCATGGCTCAAGGAATGATGCATATGTCTTTTCCCTCTTAATTCCTCTGTTGCAGTACAACATGATTTTTTGTTTGTTTTTGAGAGGGAAGGAGGTTTGCTTAGCAAAAGAAGATGGAAGGCCAGTGTGGGGGAGTAAGGGTTACAAATTGCAATAGCTCTCTTTCTGTCAGTCTAGATACTATCTCTTGTTCAGAAGCTAAAAATATGTGGAAGTCATCTATCTCATCATGAAGTCTTAATATGACAGTATCTACTCTTCCATTTGGTGCTGAGTAAAATTTTCTTCTTTTGTATAAGTGTTAGCAGAAGGAAAAGCATAAATGTCGGGGTGACATGAAGAGTTGTTATCAGTGTGCTGCAAGAATGATGTTTCTGTGGTTACTGCTGTTTTCTTAACCCCCAAAGCAGGTCTGTCAGTTCAGGTTGGGGTGATGTTGGTAAGGTTGCGTGGAAGAGCTTGCCATACCTCTACCTGCATGGTACCTACATGCCAGGACATAGTGCTGAGCAAGGCAGAAGTTGGCCATTAGCACGTGCTGCTGTGTTGCAGAGCAGAAAGAAATCCATTCAGTGTGGAGGAGAACATCTCGGAGTGCCTTTTACAGATTAAATTTAGATAGCTAATGGAGTCAATCTAAAAAGAGGCATCACAGAAGGATCTCACTTCAAGGCCGTCTGAGCTGATAAACTAGTGGAGGTGGTTCTTAATTGTAATTAGCCCTCTTTTAGTTTGCTTTATTTCCACCATTCTGCTTGGTTACAGTGTTTCTAGTCACTCGCATGTGTTTTCAAATATCCAGCAGCTGTCTGGGAGTGTTAACAGGATACAAACAAAAATGAGCAGAAACCAGTTGAGACTTCCTTTATCATGCAGCCTATTGCAGCCTTTGCAGTTCCTTTTAAATACCATTCCACTGCTGTCCTGGTTGTGTCTTTGATATTCCTGAAGGAAAGACACAAACACACAGGATTCTTATCTCTAAAATCAGTTTATCTAATGTCCATGCAATCACACTGGTGTAAAACTGGGAGGAGCTGAGTTCAGCGTTGGGCTGTCTGCATTCAGTAGTTTTGTTTACGGGCCAGCTGGCTGGTACAACCCTCTCTGTAGTGACGTGCTGGAGTTTGAACTAGTGCTGGCTGGTTTAGCCCTCTGATCTCATGAACCAGTGCTACTTGCCATGTAAGTACTGATGACAGAATAGTAAGAAGTCATGAAAAAGAGTATTGAAAAAATAGGGGGAGAGGTGGAGAGGGGCTGGGGAAGGCACCACTCTGTAGCAGTAACCCCGTTGGCATCGTGTTACTGTGGCTGTCTTCCCATGGGAATAACGCTTAACACTGCCATGGTTGTGCCCACCACTGCATTCAAACCAAGGGGATATACACATTTTCAAGTGATTATTATTTTTAACCATGTTATTATTTTATTTCAGGGATACTCTAAAACTATGGGAGGCTTTATAAAACTAGGATTAATTAACCCAGATCCTTATCCTTTGCTAAACTCAACCACGCCACCTCTAACCTGGGTGAGTTACTGTGATTACTCTGCCTTCTTTCCTCTGTTTTATTAATGTCTTTCTTATTGCTAGGCTTGGGTGTGCTTAGCAATGGGAATCTTGTATTGCATCCTGGTTTTCTCTCATTTTTTTGTTCCTGGAAATTAGAAAGATTTTCTTCAGCAGGAATGTAATACATTGCTGGAAGAGATTCCCCAGAGAGACTCTCAAGTCTCCGACGCTGGAGGCTTTCAGGACTCAGCTAGGCAAAGCCATGGCTGACTTGAGTGCTGGTGATACTCCTGTTTCAAGCAGGACATTGGGCTAGATGACCCTCAGAGGTCCCATACAGTATTTTTATGCATTGTCTTAAATTTTCAGTTAATTAGGATCCAGCCCTCAGTACTGTGAGCTTACAGTGTCCATATTGGTAATGGCCCATCATCTGCAATGTAAAAGTATTTTTTAGGGCATCAAGAAGTAAGATATCATGCCTAAATGAGTATATTAAAATCTTTTTTTCTCTTAAAATTCTGTACAAGCATTTTTTTTTGTGTGTCTTCTGTTATCTTGCTTTTCTGTCTTTCTTACTGATGCCTCACTTCATCTTAATTTCAGACAAGGTATGACTCTTATGATGTGCTGCTATTACATTTGACAGTCAAAGTTTTGGTTGTCTCTGTGGGCAAAGCAGGGAGTTTCAGATTTCAATATGGTGTAAAGAGAACTGAATTTACAAACAGCTTACTACTTGTCAGGTCTGTCTGTCTGTCCTGTGAGAATTTTTTTTTCCATTTTGCAAATGCCTGAAAGAGTGACTTTGTTTATTATTCAGATGAACAAAATTCAGATCTGTCCCCTGTTTCCTTCCTTGTGCTTTTATCAGCATTAATCTGGAAAAAGACATGAGGCTTATGCTGTGTGATGATCTGAGGAGAGCACAGTGTTTTTCTGATGATGCCCTTATTTCAAGTTAAGAATATCTCGAGTGTTCTCAAAAGCAAAAAACCACAAGGTGGAGAGGCCCAGTCTTGCTTCCCTCTGACTAACATACAGCACTGCCCATCTTCCAAAACTCGAGTTTTAGGCCTGCCATGTGGCCTGCCAGTGTGTCCATTTCAGTGACTCTCCATAGAATCATAGAACGGTTTGGGTTGGAAGGACCCTTAAAGATCATCTAGTCCCAACCCCCCTGCCATCAGCAGGGACACCTTCCACTAGACCAGGTTGCTCAAAGCCTCATCCAGCCTGGCCTTAAACACTTCCAGGGAGGGGGCATCCACAGCTTCTCTGGACAACCTGTTCCAGTGTCTGACAATCCTCACAGTGAAGAACTTCTTCCTAATATCTAATCTAAACCTACCCTCTTTCAGCTTAAAGCCATTTCCCCTCGTTTTTTCATTAACTGCCCTTGTCAAAAGTCCCTCCCCAGCTTTCTTGTAGGTCCCCTTCAGGTACTGGAAGGCCGCTATAAGATCTCCCCGGAGTCTTCTCTTCTCCAGGCTGAACAGCCCCAACTCTTTCAGCCTGTCCTCATTAAAGAGATGCTCCAGCCCTCTCATTATCCTTGTGGCCCTCCTCTGGACTCAATCCAGAAGGTCCATGTCTTTCTTCTGCTGAGGACTGCAGAGCTGGGCACAGTACACAGGTCTCACAAGAGTGGAGTGGAGGAATCCACCAGCATCATAAATTGGCTAGGAATTACTTTTTTTTTGAGATTATTCTCACTTTTTGTGATTAAAAATCTCAAACTATTTCACTTTCCCTGTACACAAAACCTGTCTTCTGAGAAGTCCTGGATATTAACTGAACTTAGTGGAGCAGTGGGTTCTCAAAACCTTGAGTGAAAATGAGTGGAAACAGATGTCAGGTTGCCAGCAACGTTTTTTCTTTTCTTTTCTTTTAATACAGAAAGAGCTTATGAGCAAACTGCTTGGAATTAAGCCACCTGCTGAGTACCATGTTCTTAAAGAAGCTGTATTTAGCAAACTGGAAAAAGACAAAAGTCAGCTGGAGGCAGTAGAATGGTAAAATGTTCCAGTGATTTTAAAAGGTTGTTTTTGTTTTTGTTTTTTTTTTAAAAAAAAGGGTTTGCAATTCTACCCAAGATGATCCGTGTTGAGACTGTTAAAACTGGTTTACTGGAAATTCCAAAACTGAGGCTAAGCTGTTGACAGACAATGATATAAGTCTGTTTCATTTCTTCTGCCAGGCTTGGTTTATTGGGAGATGAACCAGTTCCAGCAGCAGATTCCATTGTGGGGGCTCTTGCAAAGCACATGGAGATGAAGCTGCCCTTTGGTATGTGAGAAATTCTTCTTGTTCATGGCTTTAAGTGGAACAAGTCAATATCTCTTATCAGCTTTAATTGGATTAGTTTGTTCACCTTTATTAATAAACCTTCCTGTTAGGTTTTTTAATGTCTTGTGATATTCTCCACTCCCCCAATTTATCCTTTTCTTTCCCTGTTACATTTTTAATATTCTGTCCTCCTTAATAGTTCCTATCTTAAGTCACTTCCCTGATATACCTGCTGTGTATGCACAGTGCCTCGCTCTCAGGAACATCATCTTGGTATGACTGAAATACAAGTAATGAACAGTTTGTGTGCTTTTCTCTTAGGCACTGGGGAGAGGGATATGATTGTTATGAGAAATGAAATAGGTCTCAGACATCCTTCTGGTCATTTGGAAGACAAATTTATCGATCTGGTTGTCTATGGTGATAACAAAGGATATTCTGCAATGGCTAAAACAGTAGGATACCCCACAGCTATTGCTGCTAAGATGGTTCTAGATGGTAAGTAAGTGGCTGTTCAGACTTTAGTAACAGTATTTCAACCCTCTGTATCTTTCTGCCTGTAGAAAGCAGATGTATAGTGTTTCTGAAGTGTATATATGTATATTTCTAAACTTAACAAACTTTTCCTCTCTGCTTTATAGGAATTTTCAATCTGCATGTTTGGATGTTTCAGTGACAACTCTTTATTTACTACTTAATCTATAGAGATTTTTAGTCGTTTAATCTTAACTGTTTCGCTGGTGTAGAGGTGACCTTTAGCACAGTACATTACAACTGATTATGCCACAGTGAAGCAGGCTAACATATACCTGTGCTGAACAAACTAACAACTTCCACTACTGCTTCCTGGGTTGAAGATGAGGCTTGTGGGATAATACCTGATCATGTTTGGTATATATAAACAGGCAGACTCTGCCTAGTCAAAGGAAATAGTGTGATTCCCCCTTGCTTGCTCTTAATCTTTAGAAATTAATTCTTCTCCTGGCTAACTGAAATGAGTAAAAACTGTGGGGTTGGTCTTTTTTGTTGTTGCTGTTTTAAAAAAACCCAACAACCCAGACTTTTGGAGTTTAGATGCTTTCGCCTAACCAGTTTCACAGCTCTATGAATGAAATTCAAGCTGTGTATGCTACTATGTGTTTCAAACTTTTTTTCTTTTTCTTTGATATAGTGCTGATACTGTGTGAGTATGTAATGCTAGGGTTGATAAATCTGCGTATATGTACATGTAAAAAAATATAAAAATGAAAATTTATATAATTGCAAACTGATATTTGCATTTGTGGTAGGTTGACCTTGGCTGGCTGCCAGATGCCCACTCAGCTGCTCTCTCACTCCTCCTCCTCAACAGGACAAGGGGACAAAACAAGATGAAAAAGCTCATGAAAAAGTTGAGATAAAGACAGGGGTATCACTTACCAGTTACTGTCATGGGCAAAACAGACTCAACTTGCAGAAAAATTAATGTAATTTATTGCCAATTAAAATAGGTTTGGATAGTGTGAAAAAAGACAAATTACCAAAGCCTTGCTGAGTACACCCAGTACTTCACACTTTTTTCCCCTACCTTTATTTTAGGTGAAATAGATGCCAAAGGCATGGTTATACCATTGACGAAGAACGTTTACGGACCAATACTTGAACGTGTTCGGGCAGAAGGCATTGTGTACAGTACTCACAGTGTTATCAAACAGTAACTGGAAGCAGTGGATTGAATCGGGTTTTGGCTTTGTTTGATCCCACCCCACCTTTAAGAATCTCAATTTGGACCAGCTAAAGGCAGCACCTGCTGTATAAATCCAGTCACCTGGATTCCATAAATCCAGTCACCTGACTTTGGTGTAGAAACTGTAGATACCCAGATGCATGAATTGTCATATTTTCCTCTCAAAACTGTTACGTTTTCATGTACATGTTTCAGCATCAGTCAGATCTTACCTTATATTTTTCCTAAATTATCTTGGGAGGGTTTTTGGTTTTTATTTTTGATTAAGAGAGTTTATCTTCCAAGTGTTTAGGGTTATTATGGAGACAAATTGAAGTTGAAAGAAAAAATCTGTTAGTGGATTTTTTCATGGTGGAAAAGTCTGGTTAATGAATTCCATTGATTAAGTTTGATAGTTCATATGGTAAAAATAATTTATCCGAATAACAGAGATGAAAGTGATACTTAACTTTTAAGTGTTGTTGTCCCTTTCCCTTTAACAGTATTTGTGAATATTTTCACAATAACAATATGCAAGAAATAGTTTAGAAATTCTGTACTACTAGCAAGTAAGATCCTGTTAAATCTTGAAAATGTTCAGTTGTTAAATATTTGAAGCCTACATCTTGATTTTTTAAAATCCTGTAGGAATGTAAAAAATTAATTGGAGGAGGGAGGAAGTTTAAAGCAAGCCTCCCTCCATATTCTTTCCCATTACAGAGTGGAAGCTGGTTGCAATATGTTGAAATAGCTGCTGTTACTTGTTGCCTTGTGCTGCAAGAGAGCACACTAGTGCTCTGCAGCTGGGAAGGGCATTCTGAAATACAACACAGATAATGTGCTTAGAAGCTGCCCCAAATGGCACGTTTACTCTTTCCACTTACACTCTGTTCCTTGTCCAGGTTAAGTAGTACCATTTCAAAGGGAATAGACTATGTAGTACAAGCAGCTTTGAAATGCAGTAGGCTTAGAGGTTTAAATCACAACTTTTTGAGTTAGCTCCTGTCCTTTTGCTACAAAGCTTTTGAAGCTTTCATTTGGGAGCCTATCGGTACTACTCAGCACAGCGCCACTTCAGACTGATGAGAGTTTGCCAGTGTGCCAGCTCTTTGATGCCAAGTGCTGTGCTGCACAGACATGCCAGCCCAGCCTAGCAGCAGCGTAAGCCACATCAGCCCAGAAATGAACTTTAGCCTGAGTGCAGCTTCTCTCTGACAAGACAGCAGTTGCCTCCTTCCATTTCAGGGCTGCTTCTGGGGCTTTTGCTCAGGGATTTCTACACCACCTTGCAATGCAGGCATGGCTTAGATTTCACCAGTTAGGTCTGTGAGGCGTAATGCTGTGAGCAGATGTCATTTGCACTGGTACCTGTGCAACTACCTGGAGCTCCTGTTTTATAAAACTCAATACTGATGCTGAAAGCTGCCTGCTTTCAACTTAGCTCACAAGTGCACTTTGCTGATAAACGCACAGCCTTTTACCTCCTGAGAAGCACAGTCCTATTGTCATGGTTCCAAGGGCCTGGAATTCCAGGTGTTGCTCTGCCCAGTAGGAAAAGCAGCCATAACAATAGCTGAAATTTTGATCTCCAAGTCTTGCTACTCAGGATTTGGATTTTCTTTGTGTAGATGTAATGAAGTAGCAACTACAACAAAGAGGAGAGTGAAAGGAGCCAAATGGATAAAGAATGAAGGGCAGAGTATTACTGTCAAAGAGGGCTTTTTATACTGAACCACTGAATGCTTTTGTACTGTCAAATTTGGATTCTGTTACAGTGCCATGCATGTCCTGAGTATCGAATGAAATCCTGGCTTCACTAAGTTGCTTCACATCCCACTGACCTTTACAGGCTGTTGTTGGTCTGTTGTGTGGCTGGTACGTGCAGCTTGGGTAAGGATGGAACCTACAACCAAGGGTTAAAATTAGACTTGTATCTGCTCATCCCTTCCAGTCCAGTGCTTGGTGGACCAGAATTTCACTCAAGAATTCTCTGTTGCCTCCTTTACAAATACACAACCATGGAGTTGTGACTCTATATATGCATGCACCTTGTGCCTAGGAAATGCAGTATGCAAAGAAAATTTGAATTTTTTACAAGCATGGAATCTCTTTAGAGCACTAAAAGAATGAGCACTACAGAGTGTTTTCTTCAAGAAACTATTTTTGAAACATTTTGTATCAGAATATAATTGTTTCTCAGTGCAATGCTGCTTTTTGTTTTCTAAATTTAGACTTCTGTGAATTTATTGCTCAGCTTTTTGTATGAAGATTAGACTTCTAAGTTCTCTTTGCTATTATTGGAATCATAATTGTACCTTATACAAAGATTGCTTGAAAAATAAATCTGAAATCCTATGTTTTGTTGTCATGTCATCTTAACAGTCTAATGAGATGTATATGAATGGGATTGTTTTTTTCTAAAAAACCCAAAAAATTTGGTTTTTTACATAGATGGTTATATTGAAAGGGTGTCTACACATGGACTTCTCTATGTAGGTGAAATACCTTTCCATACTTCTTGCTAGACTCACAAGACAAGACTCTTTCAAAGATTGTTTAAGCATCCACATCTAACGCTCATCTATGTATACATATATATATATATGCATCTGTATCTAGACATCTTCTTCAACTGTAATCTTAAGAGAGGCAATTTTTTTAGCACGTTTTCTTTGAGCACAAGGACAACTACTTAAGTTGAAAGCTACAGAACGGTAGATGTATAACATCTCCCTGTGCCCCAAAGAAATGAAAACTTGGTGTCTCGCTGCCGATCTCAGCTTGAGTGCCTTGCTCAGCTGAATATGTGGTTTGGTTTCTGCTATCACTGCCTGGGCTGAAAGGCTCTTAAGCTGTTTGTTCACATCAGGCTGCCAGGAACAGATTGTTTGTCACTATGTCTCTCTTATTTTTTCATTTTGGAGTTTATTCTAGTGCTAGCTCTCCATAACAGATAAGATCCCAGTTTCTTTCTGAGATGGAGGTGCTCGAGCCTCATTACATTCGGACTGCCTTCCTTGCCTCAGTGTTTCACACTCTCTCAGGCCTGGATATTCCTACAGACAAGAAGTGCATCCCTTTCAGGGACTGGAGCACAAAAGTGTGGCTGCCAGACAAAAGATGTAAGCTTATAGCACAATAACTATTTAAGGGGGGAAAATCTGGGGTACAGTGGTTGTGATTAGGCTGGAAAACTAACAAGAGGAGGGGGAGAAAAAAGCTCTGAGTGTCCAGCAGAATTAAGGCAAATCAGACCATCTCAAATACGCTCTGACTAAATTACAGTCTACAGGTTGCGACTTCCCTGAAATAAGGAAATTGATTCTGTATGCCAGAAGGGGCTTTTTTCCCCCCTCACTTTTTTTGTCTCTGAAAGGAAAAAATGCAATTTGGAAACCGAGGGGAATCAGAGGTAACATGGCCAAGTGTCCTGAGAGAGACTTCTCTTCCCTCTTGTCCCTTTGCAAGTCCCTAATCCACGAAAGCACAAATCTGTGAAACAGAAATGGATATTCAGCCCTTTGCCTTGCTGCAGGGAAACAGTGAAAAATCAAGGCTGTAACCTAGGACACCTCAGACTTACGGTAGTAGTTGGGTCTCTCTGTTTTTAACCCCAACAAGACAATATTGCTCCTTTCCTCCCCAGCCCTGCGTTGCTCATGCTTCAGAACGATTAGAGAGAGAAACAAGTTTAACTTTGCTAGACTCATCTTGAAGTAATCATTTACCAATGAAAACTTCAACCCATCTGAAATTCTGCATCATTTTAGGAGGTCATGATGAACTGTGCCAGGTAAAGCATTGTGATAAAACACTGCTAACTAGCTTAGTCAACTGATTTCCAAAGTCTGTATCAAGGTCTTTAACTAGTACGCTGTTGTACTGATAGCTATGAGTTTGTATGACTTCTATTCACCATTTATGGCCAACTTTTGCAAAGCTTTTCCACAGGTATTAAATCTCAACACCACAATCACTAAAAAGTTGGTGATGTTAGTAAATTACTTAAGTTTTCTTGTTTTTTAGCTCTCTGCTAATGTATGATTTCTTAGGAGGAAGCTCACTAATCAAGTTTTCCTTGGCACACATGACTTACAGCTTTGTAAAAAAAAGCAGAAAAAAAAAAATCTTAAACTGATGTTTATTAATATTGTACTTCTTGCAAGAGATACATAACATCTTTTCCACACTTGACCCAGTTTGAAAAGGCAGGCTACATGTTTTTTGAGTCTGTAGCTTGGATTACAAGAAAAAAATTAATTAGAATATGGCCTTTGTCTGAGAAAGGAACTGACACGCATTTATTAAAATCTGTAATCCATCATGGTTGAAGATTATAGAAGATTTTTTTTTATGATTCTTATTTTTTTCTAGATCAGAACCAGTATGTGTGAGTAAAGAGATTATCCTAAGCACTTATGTTTTAAATAACTTGTCAGCATGCTAAGATGATGAATGTGATTACAAACATCTCTGGAAGAAATCTTGAACAACAGCTGATTCCTTGGATTATAATTTTAAAATGTCTGCAAAACATTTAGGTTGAAAGGAGCAGTTATATCAAGATGGGATTTTAGAAAGGAGGATTCCTTTTTTACTTTTGGTCCATAGAGACTAGAAAAACATAGTAAAATTAATTGGCCTGAAAAAGACTTTCTATATATAGCTATATGAAACTGTAAACACATTAATAGAAGATAACAAAATAAAAAGCATGAAGTTATGTGAACCTACAAGCCACTTTTCCTAAAGGACAGGGTGAGAAGTAGCACATGAGCATTATAGTTTCTCTTGTGTGCCAACGTGGTGAAGTGCAGAAGTATAAGCTAAGAAGTTTATGGAATATGGTTTGCAAATGGCCATAACATCACAATTAACCTCTCTCATATGAGCACCCATGGAGATTAAAAAAGGAAAAACTGGTTCTATATTTTTAGAATGAGAAGGGGGGAAATACATAATATAGCCGACCTTGTTAGCCTAGATGTGGAAATGGAGGGTGTTGGTAAACCTGAGTGCTTTAGAGGAGGTGGTAAGGAACCCGTAGGCCACCTGGAAAAAGATGATGCTCCCTTCCTCAAAGAGAAACCATGACACACCTTTGTGTACACCAACTTTGTGCCTAAAAGCTGTGAAGAATGTGTAACTCAATGGTTACAAAAATTTGTATCCTTTGGGACAACAAGCCCGTTCTGTATATTTGTAACTCTTGACACCTACAAAATAACAAAAAAACCCCCCCAAAAAATCATCTAGATCCTATTCTTCAGATGCATTTAACTTGGCTGGGGATACATTATAAGTTTGCTTGCACGTAGAAGTTGTATCTCAGTCCTCTTCTTCCTGGGCTTCAGAATTAGCAAATATGCAGGTATGTCAAGGACCACAGGAATAAAAAAAAGTGTAAAACATGAATAAAGATGTCTTGGCTCAGAAAAGTAGGTTCCCTCACTTCTGAATTATTCAATCAACTAGTTACAGCTGTGAACTAAAGAGGTGAATATTAGTACCTGCAGGCACACAGCTGGCACCCCTGGCCTGAGGTTGAGCTACCTGCACAGATCCTGAGAAACTGCTGGGGAGGAGAGGGGAGACTGCTGATGAGAGCACGAGTGAGAAGCTGATGGGTGTTTGGAAAAGTGCCATGAAGTCTGGCCACATTTCACAGGTGTTTCATGGGGAGCTGTGTGAAGGAAGGCCAAACTCTGGTGGAGACCTTTTGGAAAGAAAAGCTTGCAGGGCCAGAAGTACCAAGGTAACGGTGTTGCTAATACCATGTATGGCTGAGATGATCTAAGTGTCAGCATCAGAGGTTTCACATGTGAGTATGGCTGTAACAAAACTGAGGCCCGTGAAAAAGGGTAATTAGGTTGTTTAGCTGCAAAGAGATAGAGACACCAGGGTGGAGAAGCGGAGGGATCAAGGTGGATAGGAAAAGAATAAGCAGGGGAAAATGGAGAGAAGAGGGGTAAAAGGGTGTGTGTAAGCAGGCTGCTGGGCAGTACCCTTGCCTGTTCGTGCCCTGTGCCTGATCACTGACCTCTGTCCTGCCGCCTTTTTAAATCTTCTTCCTATTTTTCATGTAATTAATCCTCTGTGTGTGTGTGTGTGTCTCCCTGTGTGGAACATGTACCCTGCTTGGTCCCTGGCCAGACCTGCAAAGGGGTCTTGGGCTGAGACAGGCAAATTGTCCTACATTTGGCTCTGATGGACCCCTGGGGCTCCAAGCCCAATGGATTCAGCTACTCCATAACCCCTAGGACTGCACTGCTGTGGTTATAAAGAGAAGTGGTCAAGTGTCAAAGAGAATTCAAGTGCATTAACATGTTAACACAGTTTTACAAGACAAACTATACATTAGAGCATTTTTATTGTTTTCTCTATATGATTTTATTTTTTAAACAAAGAAGATAAGAGTAGGAAAAAGTCTGCTTTCCTGCTAGCTGTTCTATCATTCTGTGCCATTCTGTCTCCTGGTCTAGCATCTTCATGCTCATTTCGTGTATCAACAGTATGAGGATTTTTTTAACATTTCCATTGTTTAGATTCCTCTAAACCTAAATCTGTTTTGGCTCTGTTGCAACTCTACTTATCCTCAACCCCACACTGCTGAAGGGGGCCTAGGTCCATCTGCTCACACACTGAGATCTCTCACACAGCCTTGCCTCAGGACATCAGTCAACTAAAATCTCCAAGTCCACATCAGATTTGTCTTCTCCCATCCTTATTTTTCATTGACATTACTGTCCCTCAGTTACTGCAGCATTCTGCTTCAGAACTGTTCTGCTCTCAATATTTCTACGTAGCAACTGAATGTACCAAAGTGAGAACAGTTACTCTCATGGCTTGTGTTAGTTTTAAACAAAGACCTATTCTTCTCCAGGCTCCTCCACCCTGCTCAGTGCTGCAACCTTCAGTACAACCAGTATCATTTCTTGCCAGTTCAGAAGGTTACAGAAAATGGTTTGAGTGGCCAAGATTAAATATTTAGCTTTTGTTCTTGCAGAGATTACTCTATTGCTTCCCAGAGTTTGGCTTTAGCTTTGCCAAAGGAGGAAGCAAAGAGCTCAGTAGATGAATGAATGATCTGAAGCAAAGCCAGCATGGAAAAGTCTTTTGAGGGGACAATTGAGGCAATTTGAAGGCCTTGGTCAGCCTGTGGGGGACCAGACCGGGAGATGTGCAAGGAGAGATTAGAACAGGAGCTAATGTGGACACTGTGAGTATGGATGGAAGCGGAGCAGAGATTAAATAACAAAGCATGAAGTTTTCTAAAACTTGCAGTTTCCACAGGAAGAGCAGCCAACTCCAAGTCAGCCTTCCGTCCTTATTCTTGTAAGTAAGAGCTCCCCCATATGACCGTGAAGACTGTTTACTGTATGTGGTAGACTGCTAAGCACAAACTGGAATATTTATATTTATTTTTGCAATGCCATAGGTAAAAACAATTTAACAATGCCAAGTACAGGTGTTATTCTCATAAAAACTTCTCATTTCAAAACAAATTATTTCTATTATTTCCCACAAAAAGTTGAAATCACATGCAGCTATACGAAGGTTAATTGTTTAAGATGCATAATTATATATCAGAAGACTTTGTTAAAATAAAAACCTACTGGACTACATAATTTTAACAAGGCAATTACACAGAACTAGAAAACTGACTCTGTAGTAAAATATAAAAATCTACAATTATAAATATAAATTTGGTCCATGGATCACTACAGAAGTAGCAGTATTTACAATAAGTATCAGATTTCTATTCTAAATATCTAACTGAAGTCTTAAAATGTTGAATGTTATGGAGAACAGTATTTTATTTACATTCTACTATATTAAAAGTTTTATTTCTAGCAAATGTAAATTGTTATAAATACAGCAAATAAATCAAATACTAAACCCATGACATATTTGTAACTGAGAATCCTCTAACATCTATAAATATGATAAGTTAAAAGTAAAGCCAGATAAATCAAAAACTAATACTGAAAAAACATACCACAATTCAATTCTTAGAAACACTGTAAAAGTCAATCAAGTTAGTCCAGACATAACAACATATTACAAGAAATCTTTCAAGAAAAGGCACACATTGTTAATGATAAAAAATCCGCAGTAAAGTCATACATAACAGAAATGACTGCTTGTTTGAGCAACGGTTGGGATCTCATTATATATAGAGTGACTGGACAGATTTTCCCCCCCACAAAGTATAAAACTGAAAATAATAATGGTAAACTCCAGATGTGACCATTGTGATGTAGGTGTGTGTGTGTGTGTTTAATTTTATGAGTTAATTAAACTAAAGATTCTAAACTTTCAGCTGCATTTCCGTCATGTAAAGCTGAGCCGTTACTGTCCATAGAGGCTGAAGGGTTTTCTTCTTGCCTTGTGCTGACAAGGCTGAGAATAGCTTTGTACAGAAACTGGTACTGTTCCTGGAGAGGAAAAGAGGATATAGTCAGTGTGTTGTCTGAAATAATAACACTAGATTTTCTTGTAACACTGTTACTCAATATTAATTAACAGCTGATGTGTCAGTCTGTTAATGTACTGTGCTCCACAATTTATTGTGTTACTTAGCAGCTTTATTAATTTTCTGGCTAGTGGTAAAAATGTACACAATGTAAAGCACAACATTAATGGACACAGTACAGGTAGGGGAGAAAACTGTATTTTAAAAGAAATGTTATGTGCTGAATCGGATCCTTGTTAAAGTCAATTGAAAAGTTCAGATTGACTGAATGGCGTTGGGATCAGGGCTGCTATTTGTCTGCAGGCTTTTTTTTCCCCTTGAATATGTTCTTATTTTCACCCACTGAATTCTATCAGGGCAGATTTGTGTGGTATTTTTTGTTTGGTGGGGCTTTTTGGGGGTTTGTTTTCTATTTGCAGTTACTGTTTATGTTTTTGAAAACCCTGCCAAGTGTAGGAAGAGAGACAAGACTGCACTGCCTCAGGTAACAGTGGATGTTCTGAAAGGGCAGAGGAATATTTTGGGTTCTAGGATGGATATAGGAGGATAAAGAATTTCTGTGATGGAAGGAGTGGGGAACAGTAAAACAGAATAAACAGAATGGGGTTTGGGGTTTGGCCTATTAGGTTGGACTAAAAGATATGGGGTAGAAATGGTAACAATTCTGAAAATCTGCAGTAAGATGATGGGAAACTGGAAATCTGAGATAAAGAGCCCAGGTTTTTGCTGGAGGCTTCTGGGGCAAGAGAAGTGAAGGTCCTGATGGTGCTGCTGAGGTGGGAAGATTTCCCATTTTCACTCCATTGTCTCCCAGGCACCTAAGTCTGCGCTGGCTGGGTAGGGCAAGGGGCGGCCACATCTGTCAATCCTGTGTCACGTCCTATTTTTGCTGTCAAAAATGTGATGATGCTAACCCTAACATTTCACTCTTGAAGTATTCTCCCTATGTTCTCCTCTCTCCTATATACATCCACTGTAGCTCCACCGCGGTCAGACTTGTAGTGGTGTGACCAAAGGGGCAGGGTTTGTATAATTTCTGTGATGAATTTTCACTGACTTAGTAAGTAATTCTTATTTGTTATACTTTTCATGTTTTTTCTTTCTGTAAGCACAGTGACAATGGTGTTGAGTGACCATTCACCAGATCAAGAAAGATCAAAGTCCTTCCTGAAATGGAAAACTAGGGTAACTACTTCAGGGTCTACTTGGAGTACAAATTTATTCC
>NW_010333792.1:37756-55657 GCF_000700745.2 Antrostomus carolinensis
GTGAAGGTTTTATGATGAAGGCAGCAGCTCTGCACATTTTGAATATGACCACTTGATAACCCTGTAACAGATTTTCACGGGAAACACTTTGTTTTGGAATAAGCAGCAGGTGCATTACAGCACCTCTGGAAGGCAGTTTTAATTAACTCAGAAACTAAGATGCCAAGCATGCTAATAGTACCACACATAGGAAAAAAAATATACACACATTTTATTTATTACTTACAATGTCTGTAAAGACTCCAGGCCTCATCAAATTTATCATCTTCGCTACCTGGTAAACATCCACGGAGTTCTCATTTTCCAGTTGATGCATTAGCGTTGTTAATGCACAGAAAGTGCCTGCTGTCACCCCTCCATGCCTTTATAAAGTAAAAAAACCAAAAACACCACAAAAATAAAGTCCCTAGAAATTGTATCAAGTTTCTACAGCTGGAGAAAATACAAAATCCAGAGCAAACTGATAAGATTAATGTCTGTCATGTGATCTTTACACTTTCTGAAATAGGCCTGCCCAGCAGTGCCTTAATACAAGCTTCACAGCACCTGGCTACAGCTTCTGGAGAGTCTTTAAAAGCCAGTTTTAGAGTTATTTCCTGCAATCCTCTACCAATCAAATCCTGAAGGCCTCAGATCTTTCAGTATTTCAACATTTCAGTATTTTTGGCCATTATAAAACAGCTGGAGAAGGGTAAGGTGCCTCATCTAAATAGTCTTACTTCTTTCACTAATAGACAATGAAGCCCTGACTGACTTATCTCCACAACTTATCTCAACAATCATCCAGAGTACCAAAATGATAGAACTGAAAAAAAAAAAAAATGAAGTGTGATAAAATAAAAATGTATCTCTTGTTGATGCAGCTGAAACAGAAGCAGCAGCACTATTGTTAGGTGCAGACTTTGTGCCTTGTTTCAGCAGCTTTAACTCTGAATGAGATGAAAGGATGGTTCTACAGAAAAGCATCAAAACAAACTGAAAGCTGCAGTTCTTACTCGTCATGTACAATCATGGGTCCATCACGGTTGGAAGTTTCCTCTTTGATGATGCTAATCAGTTCAAAAGTTTTACTAATAGGACTATCAGGATTTGGCCATTTTGGACACTGAAAATGCCTCACTTCAAGTACATAGTCATCCTAAAAGAGTGAAAAAAATAAATCAATTTGGTAGAAGATCAACTGTCTTTATTCTTATCCTTCATTATGGAATTTTATGACTCATTTACCATAGAAAATGTAACAAAATGTGAGCATTACCTTTCACAAATCAAGTCCTGTGTTACATGTTTATGATAGTGTTACCTGTGTAGCTTCTAAAATAAAGTCTTGGATTATGAGCTTCTCCTCATTAGACAGACACTTGTGTTCTTCAGCAATCATAGTAACTTTGAAACTTTCACAGTTTATAGGCTCATCTTTGTTTGGCCAGTATACAAATTCATCTTCAGCCTCCAGGAAAAAAAAACAACCAAAACAAGAAGGCATAAAAGTAAGTAATGTTAAATTCTTAAACTAAAACTTAATCCAACATAATAAATAACATGTCATGTATGCATTCAATGCAGTCAGCTAGATTGAAATTAACAAATTAAAATCTGAGTGGGGTTACTGAAAAGTGATGGTTTTCAGACACCTCTGTAGTGATCCTGACCAGAAGATCACTGTACCCCGTGGAGACAGCGATCCATATAACAGTCAACATGTGCTGTGCTGCACTGTGCCACACGTCCAGCCTGGCCCTCAGGCTGTGTTGTGCGGCCCATAGCCCATGGCCACAGGACAAACTTCACTGGTGGACTGTAATGTAGGAGCCTGTAGGCGGCTCCTACTCTGTACCCATGATTATGCCATTTGCGTGGCCTTGGGATTATCTAAAAGTGCAACAAGAAGTTCTCCTGAGAACATCCTTTCTGTTTGACAGCAGAAATGACAAACAGAGTTGTTTTCTTTTAAGAAAATTCTGTAGTGATTTGAATGACCAAAATGGGAATAACCCTTCCATGGATGGGAGCTGCATGGCGTGATGTACCTTGATCAGAGACCCATTCAATGCTGTACAACTTGGGGTTCTCAGAATCTATATGATGGGATGTAAGATTATCTATACTATCCTCTCCTTTATAGTGTTAGCTCTAATAAGTAGCATTTTAAATGATACTTTACAGAGTCTGAGTGCCGTTCTTACTGGGATCATAAAGAACAAGCACCTCCTGGCAAAACAACCTCCCTTATTTACAAAGGATAACTTTTCTAGGAAGTGTAACATTCATAAAACATTTGATGAGAAGAAAAAAACATATGTCGTCTTGGTTGTACGTGTTTTTCCAATCATGCAAGACTCTCCAAAGCATTTGCATGGCATTCCTTGAAAATCATTACCAAACATGATGCACTCTCACACCTCAAGATTTCTCTAAGTACCAACCTAAAAGCTCTCAGATATTTCTGTGTTTCTAGTAACTGAAAAATATATTAATTTGTTATGAAATTACATATGCAGGATGAACATGTGAGCTTCCTGTGCTGTTTAGAATCAGATAAATCCCTGATAAACATTTGTTTTTGTTTGTAATTTTAGGAGGTGATCAGGAGAAACAACCTCATATTTCTCCCCTTACTTAAAAATGGCTGAAAAAGCCATATTACAACCAAAGTAAAAGTCCTGGAGTAAAAATTAACCTTGCATAATGTTTACTTCTGCTGTTTGGCTCTTTTTATAAATTATACAGGAATGATTCAATACTTTCTCATGCCGGTTCCAACCTGCCCAGACAAGGATCTCCAGATTTCCACTAGATGATTTGGGGATTTTACACTCAGTACAGTATTATTATTTTTTTTTTCCAAAATCCAAGATATTGTCTCATATCCTGCATATTTCAAAATGGTAATACTATTAAACTTCATACATAAACTCACCCATAACACTTACCATATTCTGGCTATCAGGAAGCATGACTATTAGTTGGGCATTATGGTCCCATATCATTCTCCAGAAATCCTTGATGGTGTGTAGTAAGGGATGCTGGGTAATGATGAACTCATTACTTTGATAATAACCCTGCAAAACAAAATCAATAGACTCAGAATTGATGCCAAACTATTAACAATTAAAGGAAGCTTCTATTGGACAGAGCCAGAATAGAAAAAAAAATTGGCGGGCTTGTACCTCCTTTGGCTTCCTGCAAATATTAGAAGAATAGAATACTTCCATTGCAGTATTTTTCAGATGAAAAGAATAAAATCCATTACACTGAAATATTTTTTAAAACTTAAAAAAATTTGATCCAAAAAAAAAAAGACAAAAGAAATCAGTGGAGACTTGAAATGTCAACTCAGAATGAAGATACATTAACACATACACACATGCTAGTTGTTTTACATTAGCCAGAATTCCAGAGGAGCTGACAAACTGAAACAAATAAATGAATACTTGAAAGATCTGCAAAAATCCCAAGCAGCCTCTTAATTTGTACAGATGTCCCAGATCAACTTCTTAGCACAAAAGAGTTCCTTTGCACTAATGCACCTGATGAAGGATCATGCATACACAGCACTGCAGGGAGCTTTCCCATCTCTTTCCTGAATATCCAGGAAGCATTTACTCCTCCCTCACAGCTAATGAAGGGGAAAAGAGTTAAAGAAAACCCAGGGAGCAAAAGGATAATGAAAAGCTGATGAGCTATGGTGCCTTGGGCTATACCAGTTGCAAAAGCTCTGTAAGATGAGCGGGTAGGAAGGCACACCACAGTGCAGCTATTAAAAACTAACTTGTTAGTTAATACTTTTAATTAATCTCAAAAGATCCCTCCATAGGTGGCATTCAGCTTTAAAAGTTTTTAAAACTATGATGGGATTTTTGGTTCTACAGATTGTTAAGATGCAATGCACTTAACCAACTTAAAACCGGTAATAACAGTAATAATACTTCCTAGGGGAAGTAAATCTTTCAGGCAGAGTGAATAACGGAAGAAAGGAGATTTCAAAATCAGAACTGTGCCACACTAACTTGGACACATGGCAGCTCTGAAAACAGCTATACGATGGGACATTGTTTTTCACCAATACAGTTAACTGACTTACCATAATATAGGAAGCATTGATGTAGTCTGTCCCTTCACCAGACAGTGATGAGATACCAACTCTAGATCTTTCCACTGTAAAAAAAAGTCATGGATGAGTACCTATGTTGCAATGACTCATATATTATAGCAATTATCTCACATATCTCATAGCAATGATAACACTAAGCCCCATCAATCAGGATAAAGTGTTATTCAGACATCTATTTTGTTTTCTTATGGTTAGCATTTACACAATTTCTTCACTAAAAGCACTTTACAGAACATTGCTGCACACCAATGCAGATGTCTTCAGTTCTTGCCGAGGAAAGATTAAAAGTTTGACATACACAGTTCATAAACATTTTGCCACCTGGAGAAGCCGATTTGAACAAGCTTACCAGGAATGATGGATGAAGTTCGGTTCTTTTCTCTGTTACACTGTT
Source organism: Antrostomus carolinensis (assembly GCF_000700745.2). Taxonomy (NCBI): domain Eukaryota; kingdom Metazoa; phylum Chordata; class Aves; order Caprimulgiformes; family Caprimulgidae; genus Antrostomus; species Antrostomus carolinensis. The sequence goes on from NW_010333792.1 coordinate 42,265, forward strand.
TGAGTGCAGTTGAATAATCACATTGCTGTGTGTTAGACTGGCTCAGTAACTGAAACAAGGAAGTTTAAAAAAATCAGGTAACTGTACAGGAGCCATTCCTTCTTTATCTGCATTAAAGAGAAGGGTGCACTGCTGCAGGCTAGCTGTCTCTTAACTTAATGTATCTTTATCTGCATAAACTACTTAGCAAGTCATCAGAATCTTTTTACTTCACTGTTATCAGTTCAAATGATTCTTGAGCCCTAGATTGATAAGCATGTCTTTGAAGGAAATGTCACTTTATGCTGTCCCATATCCAGCCCCCTAGTGCTTGTTGCCATCATGGCGTCACTTTCATTTTGCCTGCACAGCTGTTTGTGTAACTTTAAATCGTTTTGGCAAACAGTAAATGTCTGGGCAGAAAAATCTGCATTGTTATACAGACAGTATAGCTCCTGATGTGAGGCATCTCTAGATATCCCAGTCACTGTTGTCCCAAAATCAGGGTTCTCCACACAGTGTGCAAAATGTCAATCTACACACTGAGTTATTTGTCTTTATTGTGTTAAGAAGTTTATTCCCGATTTTGGTGACACAGACTAGTCTGCAGAGTAGGGTGTCAGGCATTTAACAAGAGCCAGCACACCTCTCAGAAACATACAGGGTTTTTTATACAAAACAGTAACAAGGAAGAAATCACATTGAAATAGCTGGTTGGTTGTACAAAAGCTTGTTTGCGCACGTCCTAATTTTGGTCTAACTCATTATACTAGAGTGGTCCTATATTTACATATGAAGTCTCCAACTAGAGGTGTGTTTTTTAGTATCATAATTATCTAAGGTAACTAGAGTTCATACCCCACATCCTACCACCAATTTACTATTTAACCTTATATCCTCTTGGGGTTCCTTCTCAAACAATGGCTAGCCTCGAGGCAGACATTTGTAGATCTAAGTTTTAAGGATTTTCTGTTCTCGTTGTCACGGTTTCAGGACAGACTGTCTTGGTTATTCAAGTCATAACTTTTTAACCCTATTGTAACTTTTAACCTTATCCTTCTGACATTATGAGCTTCCTGATTTTATCTCCAAACCTGTGAGAGGAAAATAGGACTGATCTGGGGGTGGGGGTCTCATGGACTTAGTTGTTTCAACTAATACAATTAAAATAGGTAAGAGTATAAGAATGAACAAGTAGACACACCACAATGCTGTATATATGCTGCTTAGGCACAATATAAGTTTGGAAAGCAGGCTTTTCCTAATTTTTTTTTGCTTGTTTGTTTTTTTGGATTGCTAGTAAAATTAACCAAATTAATCAGAATGTTCAAAAGAATTAAAAAAACTTTTCTGTGATGTTTTGGGCTGGGTGTGTGTAGCTTTCAGAAGATGCCTGCTTTGGAAAAACAGATAGCAAACCAGGGAAGTTCCATCAAAATGAACTAGACTACTTTTTTTTTTTTTTTAATCAAATTAGTTATTCACTAAAACAAGACTCCACATTTTTGTATTATTCTAATGATTTTAGCTTTCAAAGGAAAGTGAGATTGAATGAGACATGTCCCTTTCTGCTAATATTTAAACTCTTGAAATTGTAGCTCTACATGGCTCCTGCAATTTGCTCTGCACAGTCTGTGTTTATATATATTCAGACACTCTGCATATATTATGTGTTTTATTCTTTTATCCGTGTTGGAAAGGTGGGATGCTTATTTCTCCAAGCACATCACAACTGAGATAAGAGTCTCTACTTCTCCCTAGGAAAAAACAGTGCAACACTCTCGGATAGTGCAGCCAGGATAGCAGTCAACCGTGAAATCTTTTGGTACATTGTTCCTATACACTTGTTTTGTATTGTTAATTACCTTGAAGACATTCTAGTTACTGTGCCTATGTGATTAAAATACTTCAGAAAATAAATATATTAATATTTTTCATAGCCTTATTATATATTGAAATTATCTACAGACTTATCTGCTTAAATTTTTTACTTATGATCCAATAGCTAATTGTAGAAAGAATACACATTATCCCATGCAGTCCTCCTTGGAATTAAAATCCTTAGAGAGAAAGGTTCTAATAATTCATTTCCTGTTAAATTAAAAGTGCAAAGTCTGTTTTGCCACATAACCTGGAAAACATTTAAGTGTGATTTACTTCTCTGGATTCAAATTCATTTGAAAAGGTAGGATTTTCTGTTTCCTCCATAAGTGACTCTTTGAGCAAGCTAGACTTCCCATTCTCTCCGTGAGTCAATGAGCTGTTTCTCTCATAGATTCTGGGCTGTTACCCAGCTGGGCCTGCTCTTTCTCTGGGTGACTGAAAGTCCTACACATGTACACACTGATCCACACCCACAAGCACCAAAGTGTTCACTTCTCTGGTCTGTCTTCTAGCCAGTGCTACACACTGAGGGGAGTAAGTTGATTGATCAATATAGCTCATGACATTTTTGCCAGAATGACAACTCTACAGAGTGTTGTTTTACTTCTGGGATCTTTGTGTAAAGGTATGTAGTTAGATTTTCCAAAATCTACTTACTGGCCTATTTCTCCTGCTCTTGGTTGGTTTTTTTTGGTTTTTGTTTTGTTTTGTTTTTTTTTTTTTAAAGTTCCATGTTTAAGTATGCAAATAATTATTTCGTTCCAACTGACTGCATGTGTGTCTTAAATTGCTCTGAATTTAGATTCAACAGTTAAATTTTAGATAGAGAAAGCTAATGAAAGTTTTGTTGAGATACCTACTTTCAAGTCATTCAAGCTTGCAAGCCTAAAGCTTTTCATGTTCCTATCTCACCTTGAATTGTTTCTCCAGTCTGGTCTTCCCTGTTGGTCCAGGTATCAGGAGAGCATTAACATAGGCATGAATGTGAGTCTCAAGGACTTCTGTTTCTTTGCTGAGTATTGCTTCAACCAATGCATCATGAATGAAGATGTATTGCTCCTAGGAAAATAAAACCAAACATAAGAGCTCTAATTATTTTCAGATTCCCCTGGACAACTCTGGCTAAGCTGCCACTTCTATTGTGATTGATATTTCTTCACATTCTGCTGCTGTAGAGGAGTTTTCTCTAAAGTGATCCTCTAGAGTGAAGGCTGTCCCTCTGCAATGACAGTATACCTTTACAAGGACAGCTGAACTATAGATACAATGCATATATGATATAATACCAAATCCCCACCATCTGTGGTATCTCAGGTTCACAGAACAGAGTTAAAAATGCAAGCATAGCCTTGAGTCAAATTTTCAAGTCAGCTTGTTACGCGACTCTCCCTGCCTTTCTTGCAATAAAGTGATCACTCCCAGTTCCTACTGCTATCCTCTGTTTTCTCTCTCACATCCTTTGGAACAAGTGCCCATGCTGTTGTTGATTACTTTTTTTTCTATTGAAAGGCACTGGGGAATCTAACCACCTGTTCTTGAAACCTGAAATAGACTTTCAAATGCCCTGCTGTTGTCCTTATTGTTTTCTTCTGGTCTTTCACTGTTCTATATACAATTTTCAGTTTAAACCAGCTATAGATAATCTTCTGTCGGAAAGAGCTTTTTTTTTCCTACTTTTTATTGCCTGATATAAACTGTTTGATAAGGTCCAGTGAAGATGTGAACACCTGACACCAATGTTTCTTTAAAAAAATCTACGACAACAATGTATGCCTTGCCAAGAAAGTGCTTCTGTGGGAAGCATAGTTTATAATTTATACAGACTTCCTCTCTTCTGAGTCCTCCCTAATAAAAAGACAAGAGCCCACAGATAGGTAATTTCTGGTGCATTGCTCTAAGCGAGCCTAGAAGGATGTCTCTATAGAAAAAAGGGAAGCAAAAGGGAAAGTCCAGTCTGGTGATCTGGTGATGGGCAGCCAGTCTGTCTGGCAATGCCAAAAAGAGAACTGTATCATTTCTCCTCCTGCAAACAGAAATAGTCTGTAATAGTCTCTTGCTATATATATTTTATTCTTACCTCTGTCTGCACCAAGTAGTTCCTTTGGGTACGTATGTGTTTTAAGAATCCAAATATGTTGACTGTCCCTTCATGCTGAATTTGCTGCAGCATGCTGTCTAACACTATGTATGTGCCTGTCCTTCCAACACCAGCACTACAAAACAAAAAGGTAGTCTTGAGCCTGAAGTAAAACAATAATGAAAAGAACTGTTTCTTATACATAGCTTTTTCAACAAACTGGTGTGGAGGGAAGATTGTCCTTTACAAATCATTTTATTATATGATACACTGGCTGGTAATGAAGAAAAATCTTTTCAACTTATTTTTTTCTTTGTGCAAGAAGAGATCTAAAGATAATTTTCTCAAACGATATTTAAAGTATCAATTGAAATAGAACTAAGGGGCTTCCTGGAGGTCTGCAATTTTCAGGCTTCTGATATTCCTTAGGATACTTTGTCAAGTATACCTAGAAAGGGTGTTAGCATTTGGGGACAGTTAATGTGTTCAAGTTCTTCTATGTTGAAACACATAGCATTTTAAAAGGAAAGCTGCATTATGCCACCTTTAGAGATATAGGAGATTTCAAAGATACCAGACTAAGGAAAACCCAAGGAAGTGGCAGAACTGCTGAAAGTACATCTGTAAAAGAAAAAGCCTAGTGCTCTTCAGATACAGCTAAGATGACAAGCATGGGTGAAACCCTTCTTATAAAGGGAAGATGGAGAAGAAAGGGTTAATCAACTCACTCCTGTTATGAACTCTGACTCATTTAGCATAAAAATGGCTTATTATAAGGTTAAACCCCAAGTTTTTCTTTCATAAAATATCTGGGTAGGGAGTACAAGGTCAAGAGGTCATTTTTTTATTATCTAGTCCTACATGGGAATTAGTCAGTTGTAATTCCTCTCTAAGTTATAAGGAAACAAGTATTGGTACATATAACTCAACAGCAACACTGTGCTGGGTCTGCATGGTCCCTTACAGGCAAATCCAAGCTCAGTCTGTATATGCTAATTCAGTCATCTCATTTATTCCACAGAGGTGGCACAAAGCATGGGTAATGTGAGCTCAGATTTCTGTAATAAACTGCCTAAATAAAAGTGATATAAAACTGAAAGGTCCGGGTTATTAACACACTATTAGACACAAAAAATTATAGATTACCAGACACCATCTGCACTTGTTATGAAAGACAAAACATGACAAGTAATAAATCATAAAAATAGCTAAAAAAAGTTTAATGAAGTTCATAATCTGTGTCCTCCACATGGCCTGTAAAGATAAATTAAAGTTACATTTCTAACATGAGATACCTTCTTTGAAATTCCATAGTGCACAGGGACAGGCAAACTAAAAGCTGAATAAAACTGTTTACAGACAGAGATGAGTTATACCTACGACTCAGTGGAGAGGTCTGACTGAAGCCACACAACTTACCACTGTTTGCTTACTAAAAACTCAATTTAATTGACTTATAACACATTGCTGATCTCTCAGCCTGGTGACATAGATCTCAGACTTGGCATTTTGGGGAAACTCTCATTTTGAACTTCCCAAGAGCAGGTAGGAGGTAGACAGCAGCAGAACAATCAAAATGTGGAATTTTCATTTTCCAAGCTAAAAACAGATTTCAGTCAGATTAGATCATCCCAGAAATAAAATATCTTCATTTGCAGCATTTGTGAGGCGACTTTACCTGTTGGCTTCCTCAGAGTCAGCTCCAGAAGGACAGAATTCATGAGGAGGTTCTCTTTCCAAATGTTCCATCAAAGGTGAGGTACTACAGTGGAAAACCAGAACCTGCTTATATATTTCACAATAACCTGGTCCTTCATGGGCATTGTGAAGTCATTCCAGGCCCTACAAGCCCTTTTTAACCAATCTTCCCTGAGCTGCCCAGTTTTAGTGAGCATTGACAGAACACCTGCCTGCACACTGCGGCACATGCAGACCTCAGACCATTCCCCAGAATGCTCCTCCATTGCAAATGACTGCTAGAGTGCAGAGTAATGTTAAAAACAGCAGAGTTGTAGTTCAGCCAGGAATAGAGTGAGTCTTCTTTTGTGGACAGAGCTCCTCTTAGAATTACAGAGTATCCCTGCACCAAAGAAAGCATGAGCCAAAAACATCCTAACAATATACTTGCGGAAATTAAACAATTACTGCTATATATGCATCTGGTAAGCTCATAGCAACCAAGAGAGTAGTATAGAAATGTGCAAAAAAGTAAAAAGAAAAGCATTTTTGCAAAAAAAAAAAAAAAAATAGAACAGAGCGCAGAGCAGCAGCATCTTGTTTATGGAGATTTATAGAAGTGGCACAGACAGTGGATTAGTTGGCCTTACCAAGGATAGAAATATCAGCTAAGAAATTAATCTTATTCCATTAGGAATTGTTAAATGTAAGAGTGAAATTTTGCTTAACCCACCACTGAAAAATTATTTTTTTCTGCAAAACAAAAGCGGAGTGAACCTTATGGTGATAAAAACCACACCTGCAATGAACCACAACAGGCCCGACAGCGTGGCGCTTGGCATGCGATGCCTTCCGCACGAAGGTGAGCACAGGCAGCGTGTACTCTGGAACACCCATGTCAGGCCACTGAGTATAATGGTACTGAGTTACTATGCGTCCACTAGACCTCCCTTTCTGGGAACCCTGTAACAGAAAAATAATTCCGTATGTAAGCAGCCCACTTCTTAATGTCAACTCTTCATATTTTTATTTCTGTACTTGATAGTTCTTGAATTAGTTCTGTCCCTATTTAGTTAACAGCATGCCACCTAGCTCTGAATATTCCAGCTTTCAAAGAGAAGAGGAAGGGCCAGTGCTTCTGTCCCATCAGCTTGCCCTCTGAACAGAAAAATGACCTGGCACTGTCCCTCAGAAAGCCATAGAGAAAGGCTAAGAGTACTAGAGGGATAACAAATTACAGCTGCTCTTAAGAGGCACCAGCTATTTCTGCCACTTTGCTCCTCTGCTGGGTAGACAGAAAGGGTAGGATTCACCTCACTCAGCTTTAGTGATCTACAAGGGAAGTAGCTTTGTGTAGCTACCTTCAGAGAGTGGATGGATCCCATTCAAAGATTGGTTCCTAAAATAGGCAGAATAAATTACTTGACAGTAAGTGCTGTTCTTCAGCTATTGATTATACAGGGTGGTCAAGAGACTAGATGTCTAACATTTTGGTAGCTGAAATAAATTTAGCTTTCAGAATGCCCCTGAAAGTAGCCAGTGTCACACTGCTGAGCTGAAAGCATGCTGGTTCTGATCACAATAAAACAAGATGTGGATTCACCTGTTTTGCAGGGAGGTAAAAATTCAGTCCTTAAAAGGAAAAATGATAGCTGGATGATTTAATTCATACCACATTTTCTACTAGCTGCTCTCTTTCTGAAAATGTATCCTCCTGCTCACCAGGCAGGCACAGTCCAAATCAGCTCTCCAGTGTGATCACAGCCTTTTTCCTGATGGTCCCACATTGCACCAGTACTACAGGCCAGTATCTTCTCAATTTGTTGATCTAGTCAAATTAAGTTTGAAGCTGGTGAGCATCTTGGCTGGCTGAGACCTACAGGATTCAGCTTTATCTATACAACAGAAGAGCTGCCAACTGCCTTAAAAAAATATTCTGAGCAACTTTTAACACTCACTTGTGCCTAAACTATGTTTCAGGCTGCCACAAACCTTTTTGATCTTGGTGTTTCTAAGAGTAAAATTCCTCACAGTGTAATAGGCAAGTACATGAACACTCTTCTGAGTAACCAAGAAGTTCCCATATTCTTCACTACCTTCGGCAGGCCAGTACTGGTCACATTTTCTCTGTTAGAAAGGGAATGAAAAACACAGAAAAAGAAAACAAAATGTCAAACTAGCAAGCTGAAATGTTCAAATTTAAAAGCACAGCCAACTGCAAAAAGATATAGGGACTCTTAGTATACCCAGTTTATAAGAGACATGATCTTTGGTGTAAGAGAACAAATAATGTGTATTTTATGCTGTGAAGAGAAATGGCTGTGCAAAGATGCTCTTTATTTGGAATACTCCAAAAAAGAGAGGTTTAAATCACACTATCAGAGTTGAAGAGCTCTAATAGTGTGGAACTTGCTATTCTATAGGCAATCTAAAATCTAAAGAAAATAACAGATAATCTATAGGAAAAACAGGAATACATTAATAGAACCATAGAATGGTATGTGTTGGAAGGGACCTTAAAGATCATCTAGTTCCAACCCCCCTGCTGTAAGCAGGGACACCTTCCTTCCACTAGACCAGGTGGCTCAAAGTCTCATCCAACCTGGCCTTGAACACTTCCAGGGAGGGGACATCCACAACTTCTCTGGGCAACCTGTTCCAGTGTCTGACCATTCAAGTCACTAGAGCCATATGTGGCTTTTGGTTAGTTCATAAGCATGGACAGGGTATACTTGTATCTGATCAGCAAGAGGAAGAGTGAGCTTGCGTGTTGTCAGAATACAGTAGAGAGCTGTGATGTCCAGCCTTTTGGCTGGGCAGACATATAGCCTTGGAGTACTAGAAGAGCATGGTATTAAAAATGAAGTGGTACTCCCAGCACGGCCCTTGTCTGCATTTTCTGTACCTCTGTCATCTGAGAGATGCTTAGGAGGTCATATGGCAAGACTTATATGCATTTTATGCATTGCTGTCAGTATATGGCAAGTGGGATGTAATGTCTCCTCATGTGACCCCAGGGTACATGCACACTCCCATCACATAACCAGAGAAATGCACATCCTGTGATGGGGTTTGACTTCATTTTGTCTCATTGGACAAACACGTATCTAGTCATATACTAGGAAAGGAACTGTGGGTCCCATGGGATGTTAACAGGAAGCAGCCAGTGAACATCCAGAAAAATTTACCCAAACTATGGCCTTCTCTTTTCCAGGGTCTAGGGCACCCCTGAGAAACAGAATGATGGAGAGCAGATTGCTAGCAGAATATGGCACAAGGTCCACAGTCTGGCTGCTCCTAAATACACAGAAGTCGTCTTTTTTTCAGTGTAAGACTTTTTTTTTTTTTGTAGTTAGAACATGGCATTTTCCAGACCTGTTGTTGTCAATTGAGTTTAAACGTTTTCTTCAGTTTCATACTACAGATCCTCAACTTTATTCTTCTACAGCCAATCCTAGTACAAGCAACTACTACACACTCGCTTTTTGTTCAATAAATGCCTAAAACAGATTTTTAAAAGAGAAAAACGAGTCTGCTAGAGGTAGATCTATCGATATCAGATAAATAAATAATAGACAAAGGTACTCATACCCTTCCTTTCTCAATGAGATTAGTTATCATCACAATAACTTCTACGTTATGTTCCCATATCATTCTCCAGAAATCTTCTGCTGTCGATTTCAGCGGCCCTTGAGCTGCAATGTAGGCTTTTGGCTTGTTGTAGCCCTAAATTGAAATATAACAAATGACACTTGTCAAACCACAGTCCATGAGCAAAAGGAGGTTGGGAGAAGTACATGACATTTTATGTATCTGTTTTTAAAGAATGTCAAAATCTTTTAAGTACTTTTGAATTTATAACTATCCAAATCGCCGAAACCCTCTGTACCAGATGACTTATGAATGTCAATGTTTATTGTTCCAACAAATAGGATATATGTTCAAGTGCCTGTGTTCTGGCAGAATGTTGACATGATAGTGGTTATGAGGCACCTGTTATGATAGTGGTTTAAAAAATGAATCAAGATCATTCACATACAAATTACTAGGTAACAAAAACTGAATAAATGGTACCTCAGTGAGGCTGTCAGCCAAATGGCATATTCCTCTCATGAGATTAACTCAGACAGAAGAATTAAGCGCTTACCAAAAATGTACAAACAAATATTGATACAAAATGCTTCTAAAATGACTCAGATGTGAAAGAACATTTTTTGTTTTACAAAGCTCTTGACTGAGCTGCAGCTGCTACAATATCAAGATGGATTAAAGAAAGAATTAGTTTTACCTATGCTTTAACTTTGTAGGCTATGTAGATAATTAAAGCTTTTTTTAACAAAACCTGTAATATTGTGATACTTTTTTAAAATTAAGTCTATTTACCTCCATGCATCATTTTTTACAGAAAAGGCTGTAAAGGATGAATAGAGTAGCAGACAGAAAAAGGCACTTACATCAACATAGTTGGCATTAATGTAATCAGTCAGTTTTCCATCCTTTTCTGCAAGTTGAGCTAATTTAACTCTAGTATGATCATCTGTAGCAAAACAAGGGAGAAAATGAGCATAGTTTTCTGCAAGAATTGCATTCTTTCTATAAGAAATATTTTTAAAAAATAGTGAAATGGATTTTTACAATACACAAGACTAATATAGTGACAATCACATATGCAAACATCCTGCGCTTAGGTATAAATCAAATTCAAAATTCTAATTTGCAGAAAAATACTCTGATGAATCCAAGTATCCAAGGGATTGAGAATTTAGCTGCCTGAACAGCAGCACCTGGGGTCATTTTAGGCACCCTGACATATTCCCCTAGAGCCTCCAGCTGTTGCTTGTGAAGGGGCACAAGTCTTCTGTAAGTCTGGTGTCCACAACTGCCAAGCCTGCACAGAGGGGTGTCTCAGATGACAGCAGGCACCAGTGCTTAGGCACATTAATTCCAAGTTAGAGTGGAGACTGGAGAGCAACATGACCTTGGAGAAGCTGGTCAGCTGCAGAGCCTCAGCAGTTCTGTGTCAGGGAGAGCTGAAGCTTTCTGTAGCCTGCACTGACTATAAGGACTAGAGACTTCATTCAGTTGCATCAGGCAATTCTTGCTATTTCAGCTGCCCTAAGCTGCTTGTGCACTGCTCTTTGATAACAAAGTCACTTGGTTGGCACTTTTTGTATGATCAGGTACAATCACAGAGTGACAGAGGAAAATCCCTGACTTTCCATTCCTCTAGAGGTATCTTCAGCCAGGTAGAATGGGATTTCTTGCTGCTGGTTTACATTGTCTTCTGCCAGATGGGCCGATTCTGTCTCTTTTTCTGTTAAGCTCTAGTGACACTGAATGCTGAGCATGTATTTAATGTAGAGCTCCTTGTTATCAGAACAAAGTTAAAATACTATAAAGAGTTAAGAAAAATATATTAAGCCACCAAAATGATGAAGAGCCCACAGGCAATAGTTTCAAAGAGTGATTAACAAAACGGAGTAGATGTGTTTCAGAAAACAAAAATCTGGGATAGTGAAAAAGGGCAACACAATAGGAAAAAGCATCCTGGTTAATGAAGCTGATCTATTACACTGTGGCAGGGGACAATACAACATAAAACCAGTACATTTATATTTACATATGACAGTAAATATATCCAGGGATTGTGAAGCTCCTAGAGAGGATAAATCATCATTATTCCAGATCAAAGATGGATTAATTTTGGCAATCAAAACACAGCTTCTTTGGCTTTATAATAGCATTATAATGAAATCTCCCAACTCCCTTTGAGTCACCACAGAAGACACAAATATGACTTGCTGACATATGGTCATCAAAGCAGCAGAATGCCAGAGGACTAACTTCAAGAGATGTGAAATCTCTTGTTACTTCTCTGCACATATTTTGCTGAAGAGTAGCCACAGCTTTCAGTGTAGAGGTATTTTTTTCCATCTAATAACCTATAAATCTATAATTGTCTACAATTATTTCTTAAACAAAACACCAAGTGATGCATTTACTTACAAGCAACAATGTTTATGTATCGATTCTTATTCTTGTTGTCAGGGTGATTAGAGCTGTCTGATGTAATACCTAGATCAACAGTACAGCTCTGGATTTCCTGAAAAAAAAAAAAGTATGTCATACTTTAGTAAATATTAAGATACACACAATGTCTTAAAATACAGTAAGTCAGCACAAAAAGAACCACAACCTTATACCCAATTATCTATGATATTTTACAACTACTTCATTGCTAAAAAAAAATGCAGTGAAATAATTCCTTACCTGATAAAACTCTTTCAGTGTCTAATGAGGGAATGAATGCAAAAAAAAGTAAAAAAAATCAAATTCCACAGCACAGAACAAATGGATAAAAGTGTTTATATAAATTACAGTTACTGTATGGAAAACAGTTATGGTCATGCAATATATATTTCTATAATAACAACAAAGCTGAATATTTTGACATAATTCTTAAAGGAAATGAGGTAGTTTTCCTGTTAAAATACTGGCATCTGTTTTCCTATCTTCAGCTTTAACGTTAGACCTTAGGCTGGTGAAAGCTTATACACATGGGCAACATCACTGACTTTAGCTAGATTATATATTATATATATATTTAACTGTTCATTGGATTTGCTATTGGTCCTTATAACTGCATTAGTTTCTCTGTGGAATGCTTTTGCTCTTTGCATTGAGCTGTACAACCTCCAGTGGAGCAGGACAGCGTGCTGCTCAGACAGCCTCACAGCACTCTGGTAGAAGGACAGCACGGCATCCCTCAGTTGACCACCAGTTCTCAATGAACCTGACATTTTTATAAGGAGAGAGACAGGCCTGAGAAGACAGGCAGAAAGTCTATAAAACTAAAAAAAAATTTAAAAAAAATTGTTTTATTGATTACTTTAACTTCAGGAAACTGAAGCATTTATAAGGTACACATTGTTAAGTAGGACATATGTTGTCATGACTAAAAGTACTATAATAATGTTTCCCAATGCTTTTTAGGATTTATTTTAATATTATTCACCTTCAACTGTTTAAGTATATATATGAAAAGTGTTTACCAGTAAGTCTGAAATTTAGATTTTAAATATGAGTTGCTTTACAGTAATATAAATAGAAAATGGGAACCACTCCTGTGCTCTCCAAATGGATGCTGACTCTGCAAAGACAGTGATTGTATTTCAATTTTTCTGTATCTTCTAAGTTCTTTATCAGTAGAGAAAAGGCCAGGAAACTAATTCTGGGGTAGACTGTAAAGCCTAAAAGGATCTCTCAAGAAGTGACAGGGAAAACAAGTTTTTTTCTAATAGTTTAAACAAGCATGAAATATTTCAGATCATGCAGGTATAGCTCAGTGAGATGCAGCATATTTGCTCTTTGGATCACTGCTGTAATTTAGGAAAAGAGCAATTCTAGGAAAATAACAATTTAAGATGAACAGTTTGATTTCTGTATTCTTGTCCTCACTAATGGAAAGAACTTTGTTACCATTGTATTTGCACACATCTGCTCTTATTAGCTGACAGTCTAGCTGGAGCCCAGTGCTGTCAGCATGCACATGTGTAACATATGAACATGTACTGGACATTCACAAGTATTCAATCAGATGGATATTCTGAATGTTAAATTAATTGGAGAAGAAATGTTGATGAAGAAGTTTAGGTGAATGATGTGGAATTTTTGGTCCATCAGATCACAATACATTGGCTGGGGAAAGGAAAGCAAAACCAAAAGATGAAAAACTATACATTTTTTTTTACTTTCAGTATTGTTTTTGCAGCAGGA
>NW_010333792.1:55685-83289 GCF_000700745.2 Antrostomus carolinensis
TATTACAATAATATTTTAAATTAATACGGCTCCATTTAAAAACTTGTTTCTATCCCAACTGACTGATTTTTTCAGAAATCATTTATCAAGAATTTTAATAGCACAGCTTTAATACAGAGTTTGGGTTTATAATGTTTATTTCCTGTGACTTAAGTTAGAACGTATCTATCTTTAAAGTGCTTGTAATGGATATGAATGTGAAAAACAATGAAGTTCATTAGTTACATATGATGATAGTAACGTTGTATGATGAAAGCATATGCTTCAGAATTTTGCAATACTTCTTATGAACCCTATACTTTAGAAAAGGAACTGTAAAGCTTTCACTATCACATATGAAGACTACATCAGCTCCCCTATTAATCAGAAGCCCTGCCATGTGTACTCATTATTACTTCATTTTTTTTTTGCTCTGTAAATGGAACAAGCAAATGTGGCTTCTGCAAAATCAATTTGTAATAGTGTTGGAAAAGCTTTAGATCTACAACTGTATCTGATAAACCATACAGACTGCATTATCTTTGCGTAGTTTATTGACACAACCATTTAGTATTTTATCACAGTGATAAACATTCCCATTTGCATCCCAGTCCTGTTAGCTTTTATAAATCTCCCTAGTCTTTATGCATAAACAGTCCTTACTGGGCTCACAGTACTTATATTTACGTGCATTTAGGAAATTGGTTCCCAAGTCAGAATGTAACACCCAGTTCTTTGTTTCCAGGCATTTAAACTTAACATTACTTGTATGCTAAGAAGAAAGATGTCGCCATAAAGCCATACCTCAAATTCTTCAGAAAAACCATTACTTGCATGTAAATCTGCAACATGTTTTGGAAAATGCTTTATTGGAATTGCTCCAACATCATCTTAGGGATGGGAAAAGACAAAAAATATATTTATGAAGAATAAAAAGCCAGTGACATATAAATAAGTTTTTATGTAGGCAATCCACACAACATCCTGAAATAAAAATTTTGGCATGAACTTTGGACATACAACTACTTTGGATATATCCTACAAAAATAAAATACTCTTGAACACCATTAACATTTCTAAAATAATTCTCTAATACTTATACATTTCTAAATGACTCTTTGGAAAGAAGATATAGAAAATGCCTTGCTAGGTCTTGCTCTGTCTTTAAGCCCCAAAAATCAAGGTGATGATTCTGCAAGATGCTGAGCTTGTCTCTACGTGGAAGAGCACACAGAACTCCCTGTGAAGTCAAGGGGAAGTGGGAGGATTAGCAGTTTGCTACAAGATGTTCAAAGGCAGAGGGTAGGAGCAGAGTTCTGAATAATACTGATAAAAAAAAGAATGATCAGGCAGAATGGTCTGGGTGCTTCAGACTGATGAATGTTGCACTGGGAGTCTGATACAGTACGTGGACTAGCCGCATAGTTCCAACACTACTAAATTAATGCAGCATCATGCCAGTAGTATAATTTTAACTGACGTGTTGCACATTTGCATTGGCATCCAAAGGAAACAACAACTAATTTGCATCTTTTACTGCATTAGTGAGTACTAATGGGGATTTTTTCCCCATTCTTCCCATGATTACATGATTATCTATTGATAATAATCTTATATCTGATCCTGGGAGTATTGGCTGCAAATTTTCACATCAGGCTTTATATTTCAAGTTTTAAGTGAGAGATTGAAGACTTCCTGGATACCCATAAAGACAATATCTACATTCTCAACCAATAAATGTGATTCATGCAACTCCTAGATCCTGATATTCAGTCTGAATTTTCCATCTGATATTTACATTTCAGGACATCTCCTTTTCACTTTATACAAATACGGAGAATGTGTGCAGAACGTTCATTAGGGATCATGTCAAAAACCTTTGGGACTTTTAACTTCTCTTTCCTGCAAATATGCTATGTAAACAAAGTAATGTGTTCTGTTAATTACAAAGTAACGTGTTCTGTTAATCCTGTCAAAGGATGACATTATTTCAGCTAGTTTTGGTTCTGAAGAATAATATTTTTTTTTTAAAGCCTTTTATAGATTAAAAATATTTTTAATTCACAATTTGTAATTTCATCACTATTTCATATGAGAAAGAAATATCGAAAACATTGAACAAGGACCTGTTATTTACATCAACAGATGTTCAGCATTTAGGCCACCTAATCATTTTAGCTTTCAGTTACCAAGAATTTGTTGATTTGTATTGAGATCCATCTGGTCTTCCACTTACATGAATGGATCTGAATACAAAAAGTGAATTTATCCAGTCAAGCCTAAGAGGAGCTGAAGAAATGTGTAACACTATCTTCACACTTCAGAGACGAAACCTGGCATAAAGTGTTTATTCTAATGATATGCAAACGCAAACCAGAAGGGAAGGTAAATGACCGTAAGAGTGAGGACAATAAGGGAGAAAGAGATCTCAGGTTTGGTGTCACTACTGTTTTATTTCCTTGCCAGCGCTAATCTCCCAATTAAATCACTCCTGACTTCAGGAATATATTTTATATCTGGAATGGCAGGTATCACTTGAAACTACCTAAAGGTTGATAATGGGTCCTAGTATTACCCTGTAATTCATTATCTGTTCTGAATGCATCTTCAAATTATGCTGTGAAGTGCCAGAGCATTTTCTGTGAATAACTGCAATTCTCCTATCTCTGCCAACAAAACCCTACAAAAGGAAAACCTAATATATAATGAGATCTATGGAGTGTGCTTTTAGTCATAGCCATAATAAAAAATTAAACTTAGCAGTTACAAAATGCTTTTCCTGCTCTATGCTCTTTGCCAGTATTATATTACAGTTAGTCACAACTGTTGAAAAATTACACTGCTGAAAACACTTGTGCAATGGAAAACACAAAAGCTGCTCACTTCACATCTGTTGCACATAAAATAAACCAAAAAATCTTCCTCAGTGCTTGCAGCCTTTTCCATAAAATATTTTATGGATCTTTCAGTCACTTATAAACACTTTTCTCTTTAAATTAATATTTATCAATGTCCTGTTTTTTGCTAGGATAGGGTTAATTTTCTTTCTAATCAGTACTTCAGGATGAAAACCTCCAGCATCAAAACACATATTTTAAACACTCAGAATAACTGTAAGTGAAATTCTGTCTTAAGAGAATGGAAAACACTATCTCCCAGAGGTGAGCTGGTCAGGAAAAATTGCAAGAAAACTATACAGTTATACTGCAATATAGTTAATGATAGAGATTAAGAGGAGAGATTTCCTATAATGATTGACACTTGACATTCATATAATCACATGTTTTCTGAAATCAAGCTATATCCCTGCCAATTAATAATTTAGAAAAAGGTTATGCATCTCCTAATAATAGCAATCAATACAAGATTAATTTAAAGATGTCTACAATTCCATTACAACAGAAGTCTAATGTTTGGGATTTATTTAATTAAATGTGTTTACTAGTTACCTACACAAGTACTGATTTTGTCTCCCTTAGTCATTCCAAGGGAACCGATTCTCCTGTGTGAAAGCACAGTATGCAAAAGCATTACTTGTGGAACAAGATATCCTCTTCTCATAGGTGAACATGGGGCTCAAAATCTGCTGCAGAATTAATCTATTTAAAGTACTTTTCATTCTACTCAGATTGAAAAAGCTAGGAGGGCTGCACGTGCTCCTTTGACACTCTGAGAAGGAAAGCAAAGAAACAGTTTCTCCAAATAACTGTGGTAGATATAGAATAAGAAGATGCTAATAATATTCTGCACGTGTGTATCATTTTTATGAGAGGCTCACAGAGAACTTTACCTGTAGTAACTATGCTAGTAAAATCTGTAAGCTAAAGAAAACATTGTAATTACAAATGAAATGCAGATAGATGAGACGTCTATTGGTCCTGCTGGTAAAAACAGTAGGCCATGTTCTATACATAGGTGACAAATTCAATTAAAGGCAGAAATACAGCAGAATATGTTGCTGGTGTAATCCTCTGCTTTGTGACAGTGAACTACAGCCATTTAGTGTAGCTCAGATGGCTACACTAGCAGCCACTCTTGGTGAGGTTACACCTCACATGGCTAGAAAGCACAGCCTATCTTTGAGACAACTTTGTAAGGTGAGTATTACTTCTCTTCTGTATTACCTACAGGAGAGAATATTAATAACACTAGTCTCTGCCTCCGTCAAGTGCACCTGTGTTTCTTAGTACAAGAGAGTACAAATCTCTGGCTTACAGATGTTACAGTATGTGAAGAATTAATATGGACACATACAAGGCAGCATCTTCCAACAGCTAACATCAATGCACAGAACAGTTGATAAAAAATACCTGAGACTGGGAAGATTGGAGCTGGGGGAGCAGAAATCACTCGAGGTGATGTATTATCTTCTAAATAAAAGTGAGCAGTCTGGAAACATTTCCTACAGGGGAAGAAACATAAATAAATATTGCAAAAAATAAAACATTATCTTCCGGAATTCTGGCATTACTGAATAAGAAAGAAATCACAGTTTTGAAAAACCGTTTTTATGCAGTATCAAATAGTACTACTACAATATAAATATTCCCCCAACACACCACCAAATTATGCATACAACTTGAAGACACATTAACTCAACATAATACATTGTTCATGCATCTTTACCTATACCAGAGGCAGAAGACAGAGCACACATCAGACATAATGAAAGATGGAAAAGCAACTCTTCATCAGGAGCTACTGTAGATGCTGCACAATAACTCCAAGTATAAAAAAAATGCCATTATTTTCCTTGCTTATCCAAATTCACACACATAATTGCTGTTCCCTTTCATGTGATTATGCTAGACTCAAGATGGAGCAGTATACGAGATCAGTTCTGGCAATTCATCGATAGATCCTATTGCAGACACGGAAATGCAATAAAAGGAAACATGTCCTGACAAAACGGTGTCTCTGGAACTACTACGACTGAGGCGAAACAATTTTTTCATCATATAATTCCAACACTGGGGGACACCTTAACCAAGGAGGACTTCCTGAAGTTGACAGACAGAAACAGGGGAATTTATAACTACAGGAGATGCTAGCTTTGTTGCAAAAACATTGAAGGATGAAAACAAATGGAATCAGCCTTATCTATGATCCACAATGTTATTTGTATCTGTGCTGTAATCCAGATGTGAAGATAATAAGAATAGCATCTGTTAAGAGTCCAAGCTATTCAAGGGACTAAACAACCAACTGCTGCTGTAAGCATTGCAAAGCCTCCTTAATTAAAAAATCTCCATATGATTAGACATGCTAATAACAATCTTTACTCTGGGTCACTTAATCTATTTGAGATATTATTCACTAATCATTAAATTTAAAAAGAAATGCATGCATCAGGAAAATATTAATCTCATTTTATATTTACAAGATTCTGCTTCTTCAAAGCTGTTGGTTGAAGCTATTATATGATCTTTTGCTATTTGTGTAATCACTGGTGTTTTAAATTCTTCTGTACTGTTCCTGTATCACTGCATGGATAAAACTTACATAATTCTTATAATAAAAAATAAATTTTGAGGTTACTTTGAGAAATATATAAGGAATACACAGATATTCTAATTCTTTCCAGAACCATTAATGTAGATCATAAAGACTTTGGTAAGCTTATTTGAATTAAACCTCTGGGAAACATGCCCATACTCTCAGAATGTGCTTGGAATTTTCTGTCTGTGTACAACACAGTTTCTCTTAAAACACAAGAAAAAGTGGACAGCTCCATCAAAGGGAAAATTGTGCCATGCAAAATAGTTCTGGTGATTCACATGACAATTACATTTGGAGTCCAGATAGAACCTTCTAAAAGCATATTTGTGATAGACATAGAGGAGCTCTGGCTTTGCATGACATCTTTGGAGTAAGGCTATCCATTATGTATTTAGTTTTACTTAGAAATGTAAATTTTGGATGCAGATGAAGAACACATTCAGGACGTGCTTGGGAACATCCTTCCAATTTTTAGAGAGGCTCTAATGTTAGCACCCCATAAAGTCAGTGGCTGCTGAGGTGAGTGAGGCCGTCTCAGTGCTAGCATGACACTCAAGAGTTAGTCTCAGGACTGTGTGCAAAATATCTGTAAGAGGTGGGCAAGTACCAAAGTACTTCAAATCACCAAACACTTTAGGAAAGTCTGGCCCTGTCTTTTGGGCACCAAGAATGCTGATATATTGTGTTTATTAAAAACAGCACCAACCAACCAAATATGCCAACCAGCCTGACTGGAACAGGTTGCCCAGAGAGGTGGCAGATGCCCCATCCCTGGAAACATCCAAGGTCAGGCTGGATGGGACTCTGAGCAACTTGATCTAGTTGAAGGTGTCCCTGCTCATTGCAGAAGAGTTGGACTGGATGATCTTGAAAGGTCCCTTCCAACCCAAACTATTCTATGCTCCTTTGATTCTATGATTAAAGCTCTAAAACAAAAAAATGACCTTTCCCTAATGCTTACTGCTTATGAACAATGAACATAAAGTTCATGGACTAACATCGCAGAGTTTTGTCACCTGTTTGCTTGAGAAAAGATTGAGCTAAAAATAATTTAATTAGCATAATGGCTTTCACATCTAAAGCAGTACTTAAAATGTCCTCATAATAAGCCATTCATTCACTATCCCTTACTGAGCCACTGTATCTTTAATCTTTAACAAGTTAATTGTGGCTGAAAATAAATTACACCCTTAGCACATTTGGGAGACAAATTCATAGCAGTTGACTTAACCTGCAGTAAGACTCATAAATAGGCACTCCATCTGCTTCTGCATCAGCAGTGAAAGCCTTCATGATTAAACCTAATGTTAATAACTATGTCTCATTAATTATCACTTGTTGTTAATGAAAAAAGTGATGACTATTTCAAACTTCCAGACAAAGGTCCCATCACTCAATGTTAACCTGATTATTTAATTTACACCTTTCATCACAGTATTTAGATCTTCAACCTAAAACTGTAATTTGTAATTTAGACACTGCACTTCTTTGAACACACACTTTATATATGGAGATAGTGTTAAGTTATTGAATTAACTAGTGTCTGTATCTGCGCAGGAAGGCATGCAGCAGCAGCTCTTTGGTTTACCAGGAGGGATACTAGATCTGAATGAACACTTCTATGTCAACTACTTAGGACAAGACTATGCCTTAGACTTAAGAGGACATTGATTTTCTGGCATGTGGGCCCCTGGACCTTGACTGAGGATATGTGCTGCCTACTTCTCCCCTGGGGCAGGGACTGCTCACAGCTCAACTGGGACTGCCATCGAGGCAGGTGACACAGTGTGGCGCTGAGTGTGTGTGTGAGTGTGTGCATGTGTGGGGTGTTCACCGCTCGTGTTGGCTGAAGAAGGGAGCTGAACCTCAGAAGTCAGAGTCATCTGTGACAGGATGGGTTTGCACATCTGCTGCTTGTCCAGAATGGTGTTAGAGTCACAATTACTTTTTTCTCTGAGAATTTCAGGGGTCTTTTGTGCTCAGGATATCTCCCAATAGGTATTCTCAAACACTTATTAGAATTTATTTTTAAATGGTTCCAATCATTTAAAAATCGAATGGTTCTAAAGCATCCTCACTGGATCCAATGATTCAAATTACTCAGTTTTTAAATGGTTACAACTAGTTTTTAAGTGCTTGTCAGCTGAAATTTTAATTTTCAAATTTTATTAACTCTTTTAATTATAATTTGATGTTGAGAAGTTTCTCCTCTATGGATGGATGAGTGTTGCCTTTCTAAGTTTAAATTTTTTAGCATGCCTCTACACATGCGAGTTTAACTATCCTCACAGAGGGTTCTCAACTCTGTTCCCCTAAACCTAACACAGGAGTCAAGGCATCAGTGCAAATCAGTAGGAAAATTAACATTCTCTGACAGCTGCATTTCAAAGATACAAGGTGGCAGAGGGAAGTTAAAATTTAAATGATCACTCAGTGTTATTTGTCATTGGGTTGGTCATTTCTGAAGCATGCCTGTCATGTAACTTCTAGGAAGCTTCATGACAGCCAGCTGACATTCAGTATGTCTATAGATAGAAATGTAGCTAGAACTGCATTAGCAGTTTTCTGTTCACATTATTAGAGCTAGTCTCTTACTGAGATTCACATATATTTGTTGAAAAAGAATCCTGAATGGTGCAATTCCCACTGACAACTGTTGTAATTTTACTGTTTCCCAAGATCTTCTTAGGATAACCATTATAAAAATTGATCTGCACAAACAGCCCGACATTTTTTCCTATACAGCAGTTCATCAGGTTTATTTTCATTGATCACTTCTATGAACTGTTCCAAATCAGTACACACATAAGTATGCATAAGCAATTTTTGCTATATTATATGTCAGCAGAGAGAAACTTTCCATTTCAGTCACCCTAACGGATAAGGTTAATTCAGCAAAATGGGAGTGATGAAGCCATCTAGAAATGAAGAGAACAGAGCATGGACATTAAAATATCCTTGTTGCATCTCTGTTGCAAGGACTCAGTCAAGTAGATAGATACTGAGAGAGGTGGTCAGACTCAAGATTTGGATGCAAAATTCTCTCTAAATTCTCTCTCTATTAAAAAAATCTGTCTGGATGACAAGGCTGTTAAACAGGCACAAGAATCTCCTTGTTTATTCCACTATAATCGTAATCATGCTGACAAAAGGAAGGAAAAATGGCTTGGAAATTGCTTGAATTACAAAAGATATGATACGCAGAACCAGAGTAGTTCACAACTGCCTATATTCCTACTGCCAATTAGACAATCTTTAGACAATATTGCCATTAAAAATTTTCATCCCTGTCAGACAAATAAATATTTTATCACAGAAAGATTGAAATTGTGCCTAATGAGACAGTGAAGAGATTGAGGAATTTCCTCAAGTGCTGATTAACAATTTCATGTGGAAAAAACCCCCTAAAACCCAAACAACAGATGGTACAGAATTATTTTTCTGATACAAGTCATTCAAGTGAAGAACAAAATTATTTTGCCTTTTTTTAACCTTGAGAAACTGGAACTTACCAGTCTTTGGTTTTTAAGCCAAATAACACATCTATTGCATATCAAACATACCTTTTGCCTATTCAAATTAGGAGCTAATAGCGGAAACAACTCAAAGCACTATTCACTCACCCAGCTAGGACAGACCAAGGTAATTTCTTGAGTACTGTTGACAAAGCAATGTAGAATAACGCCTTGCAAACATAAGCTTTTTATGACCTTTAATAAATGAAAATAATTGGGCCACATAAAAAAGCATTATAAAAAGAAACACTGACAGCTTACATAAATTATTTAAAAATAAACTAAATCTAACTATAAAAATGACTGTAGATTATATACTTTTATTCTCCAGGCATAAAGAAAACTGCATAGCAATAATGCTAATGTTTTGCTTTTTCCCAAGCTTTAAAAAGAGGTGAGGGTCTTGGCACCTTTGAAAGAGGCTCACAAAGTCCTACCTACAATATATACCTTTTATGTTTCATTCCTCTGAAATAAGAAACATGTTACTGGTGTTATCATAAGGCCAAGAAAATTTTCTTGAAGATTAACAAAAGAAGAGCTCCATATTTTATTTTGTAGCAAACAAGAAATACAGAAAAGATTAAATTCAAGTTCGAGAAGATATTACTGCTAACGGGATTTTTGTTTTATTTTGAAAGACCTATGTTACAGAATTGTTAACTCCCAAAGAAAGAATATGAAATGAACACAATGTTATCCAACAAAAACAAGCTTGTAACGTGTAGGATTACTGCACTGTACAATCTGGGTCTTAAAATGGATGGTGTTCTTTGGCAAATAGAAGAGACTTCAAATACTATTTAGCTTCAAGGATGAAACTCTTTGGAAGATGAATATGAATGTTCAGGTTGTGTAACAAGAAAGACAGGAAAAGGTTCTTCAATATTAACATGATTAGCTGGAAATCCTGTGATGGACACTACAATCATCCAACTAGACATAGACAAAGAAATGAATAGTGCAATTCTTATGACAATTAACTACTTCTTTGGAAAGAAGAAGAAATCTTTCTGAAAATTCATTGCTCAAAACTGTCTTTAACCATGCTGAAGACTGTCTGACTCGGTAGCATGCTTGCCTGGAACAAAGGAAGCTCGAACCTAATTTCTTAAACCTAGTGTGTTCAGGGATGGGATGTATTCTGTCCCCACGTGCGACATACTCTGCTAGGCTGATAGAAACCCAGCATCAGAAGACTAGAAGAAAAGTCAATAAGCACAATCCCTATGTCACAACCTAGAGATTACAGTAGTCAGGAGCTTGGAAAGGGCAGTCTGGGGTCTAGTTCCAGGTTCTTCATCACTTTTATACATTTTAATCAGAATTGAGTAGGGGAAAAAAAGAAAAAAAAAAAGAAGCAAGTTCTAGAAGCATCTGTGAGATGTTTGGGCCTGCCTTCCCCCTTGTTTGTACAGCTCCTGGAAGAACAAGGTGCTGATTCTTGCTGCTAGTTTCTGTGTTAGCACTGCAAAAGCAGTAACGGGATCAAGTTCCTCACAATCACCAAACAGCAAGAATCTCCACGGCAGGAAGTTCTGGCAACTTATTTCCCCCTATGGACCACTTTGTTTCCTCCCTGGCAACCAGCATGCTTGAGAAAGCATTAAGGGTTGTGCATGAATTTTGAAAGCCCTATGAGAGCTGAAGCAGATATGTCCCTAGGAAGACTCTCTGGCTTTATCTAGAACCAACAAAACAGAACCAACGGCTTGAGCACTGCCACATGCTGTCACGCAGCTAACTAGATTCCTGGTAAGCTTTTAGCTCAGGACAGCTTGCTTTATTTCACACATCGCTTGACACAGTTTGGGCTTAGCACAGGGCAGAGACCATTCCCAGTAGGTGCTGCGAATGCAGCCACTCTGTTTTTTTCCCCTCTGTGAAGTAAGAGACTTCAGCTGTACAGAAATCTGTGTCATGCCAGCTGGTCTGTTTCATTTCACAGTATAGATATAGTCTTTTGACCTCTCTGACTAGTTATGACTTTTTACAGCTATCACTTCTCCTTAGCCTATTTTTTTTTTTAATGTCTTATCAACTTATCAAGTCACAGGGAAACAGGTCCATGAGGGAATCTAAGAATGTGCATGCACATGAAACTCATCCTTAGTTACCTTAGCTTCAAACCCACTGAAGGGTTTGAAAGGTTGTGGGACAAATTTTGGTTTAAAGATAGGCAGAATCACGAAGTAGAACAACTTTTTAATCACAGAATATTGTAAGTGCTACTCATTATAATAATTATACTATTACACTATCCCATTTCCGTCTTACAAACTATGTCAGCTACAGCATACTCCTACAGTCCTATATGAATTGCTTATTCACATAGTCCTGTTGAGGACCACAGATTCTTATCCTAAATTGACAACTACCTTTTTTAACTATTAAAGGACTGGAAAGATAGGAAACAAACCTATGCCATGCTACTTGTTT
Organism: Antrostomus carolinensis; assembly: GCF_000700745.2. Lineage (NCBI taxonomy): Eukaryota > Metazoa > Chordata > Aves > Caprimulgiformes > Caprimulgidae > Antrostomus > Antrostomus carolinensis. The sequence goes on from NW_010333792.1 coordinate 67,118, forward strand.
TTCTTCTCCCTCCTTTTCTTCCTAGTGCTCTAAGTTACGTGCATTCTAGGCATTAATAATCACAAGTAAGTTTACTAAAATATCTCAAAATGGAAATAAACTATTTGCAATGGTTCAACCTTCTGCAATAAAAAAAAAAAAATGTAGTTGAGGATTTTAGACAGGCAACACTATATTTTGTCAGCTTTATGTCAGTGCAGCACTGGGAGCAACACAAAGACACAGTGAGAGACAAGATCCAGCCTCCCTCCTGTAAAGCAGCTCAAGAATGTCAATCACATTTTTCAAATCAGAGCTCTTTAGAACTGAAAACCAATCAAAAAACAACTTACCTCCAGTATATGAGAATACCCACAAGAATCACTAGACAGATAAAAGTCAGGGCTGATACGACCACAAGTGGTATAACTGTCTTCTTCTCTGATTCCAGACTCTCAGCTAGACCAATACGAGACTCATGGCTACTATTACTTGCCTCTGCAGTCAGAGAAAATTGAAACAGTCCATGTTTAAATTCTGACAAATGCACAGCAAAAGTGAATGTGTCTTATAATGAGCCTACTTAATACCACTTACCTCTATTTTTTACTATGTACTGCAGAAAGTATATATATTTGCAAACCAGCTTACAGAAAATAAGCAGATAGAGGGTAAAGCAGAGTGGTCAAGCTTATGTGACTCAGCCTTCCAGCAGTGGAGACTTCTCTTTGTAAGAACATCAGATTGTTGTTAAAATATAGGAGAAGAAAGCTTTTTATTTTCACCTGTTTATTAGCTGAAAGCCAACTGAGTTAAGGAATCTAAACATATAATACTGGAATGTATTATAAAGAAATACTGATATTAAAGAACACTGATATTAAGCTGTCACTCATACAATGCAAAGAAAGTATCTAATAAATCAATAGGAAAATTTTCTTACAATAGTCCCTATGTGCCTGCTGTATTGCACTTAAGCTTTGTGAATGTTAATGCATTGTCCATTCTGTAACTTGCCTTATAGATACATCCTGCTTCCTTCAAATTCAACTGCATTACCTCCTCCCCACAACTATATTGGAGCCAGAATTAAATTTCCTACCTCCACCTTTACAGGTGATCAAATTATTATTTAGATACTGTCTAGATTTCACATTTCTGCCACCCCATGCTGGATGACAGAAATATTTGTGCACAGGAATCTGTAAAAAGATCAAAACGACATGTTTTATAATCTCGTTAAAATAAGGTAACAATGGTGGACAAGACCAATCCTGCATTTTTAACTTTGGTCATACCTCAAAAAGTAAACACTTTAAAACTGTGATTTTGACACAAAATGACTAATTCTTTTCAATCTGTGCAGTTGACTGTGATTTGTGACCATTGTATGAGTTAAAACACAGAAATAAACACTTTTCCACTTGTTAGACTTAAACCCCTAGATTTTCTAATGTCTTCTGCTTTTGTGAACAGTTCTAATTTAATGAATATTCTGTATGGGAGCAGAATTTGCTGTCTAGAAATCAGATGCACTCCACTGGGATTTCAAGAGACCAATTCTACATGAATAAAAAGATTTCAAACAAAAGGGAGGAATGAGTGGAGTTGTATCTGGAAAAAAAAAAAAAAAAAGGACAACAAAGCACATGTCCTAAATATGATATCAAAACCCAAACAGCTTCACACAGTACAGATTTCCAGGCAGCTCTCTGCTTCCATTTTCTTGAGTTTAGGGGCTTTCAGGGATTTATACGCAAAAAGGTCGAGGTTCTGATTGTGCAAGCATCTTCTTGGTTTTATTTCAAAGTACTCAAACTCCCAAATCAATCACTATTCTTTAAATCCTGTAACTCCGTGTGGAAAGTGATTAAAGGCACAAGTGTTGCTTCTGAAAAACCTGTCCCTGAGTTTCTGATGAGTGGGCTAAAATCAGAATATCCTATTGATTTCAGAAGAAACTAAATATATGCATGAGAGATCAGAATACAATCCCTTTGAAGCATTCATACTTGCTTATCCAAGTCTGGACTAATTCACAGTGTAAAACCCAGTCTTATCTGTGTGATGACAGGGTTCCTTCAAGGTACATGACAAGATCCTATTAGCATTCCTTCTATGAGGAATGAAGAGCAGGCTCCTCCTGCAACAGGTTTCTTGCCTGCTTGGCCATGACTCCAATGATGGCAGCTGAAAAGGCAGTCTTATCTACAGTAGATTTCTTTTCTCCCTAACAATTATGTGTTTGGATCCTTTGTTTATTTCATTATATTAATTTCGCTTACAGTTATTCAGCAGAGGTTGAAAGGTTTAGGTAGCCACAGAGGTCTTACAGAGAAAGCCCTAGTTTGGAATAAGCATAAATGTGCTTAACAATGACAGAGACTGGGAAAAGCTTATATGAAAATTTTTTCTGTAATGGTCACAACAATAAAAAATTACATCAATTTCTGGTGAATTAATTGTAATGTATAAATAAATTACCAGCTGAGGAGTTTTTTTGCTTGTTTGTTTCACTGCTTTACAATTTAATTAAAGCAAAGATGTCTTTGATTTACAGGACAGCCATGTTAGACATGCTCACATTGAATTTTCAGTTTATTAAAAGACAATGTTTGGCATCATTTATTGGAAAAAATAATGTACATTAAATGGTACTGTATAGTGTCTTTCAATAATATATAGAAGACAAACTCTAAGTCTGTACTACTACTGCTCCTCCTCCTCCAGTCATGTAAAATCCTTTCTGAATTACTATCAGTAATGATTCAAATGACACCTATTATGCAAACTATAAATCTTTTATGGTAACACTCATTCACATTGGTAATATAAGTTTTGAAATACTCATGCTCTTTTTGCTGATATTTAAAGAAATGTTAGGTATTTTACATAATATGGTAACTATTTACCTACTGAACTAATCCTCTTATTGATTCGGTTTTTTAACACCTACCTTGCTAGGACTCCTACTAATTTCAGTATGTTTTCAACTTTATTTCAGTATTTTTTCTATTTTCTTTTATTTTCTATTTTTCACATTCTATTAGCCCCAGCTACAGAATGTAAATTTACCACCTTTTCATGTTAGTATTCTGTTGCTCATGAGTAATACAACCTGATGTGATTTAACTGTGTATGTGTAGGAATGTTCTGAAAAATTCATAGGCTTTGCAGAGTGCATCCCTTAGTGGATTTAGTTGGATGATACTGCCCTCTACAGGTGCTGTGAGTACTTCATGGAAGTTCACTTTATTTTCTAAAATACCAATTTAACCTTGGTTGTTGGGTTGTGTTTTTTCAAACATCATAGATATTGTTTCGGACTTTACTCCTGGATTTTTCAATATTCTAATGAGAGGTAATTCAAATTATGTCTGAATACTTCAAGTTTTCCATAATGCATTTTTAATCACAAAGGTAATGCTTTCTATTTATCATGGTTTTATCTGTATGAGGTTCAGTTTTGCCTTCTGACTTTATCCTTGGAATCACAGATTACAAATACTCTATTAAAGAGGACTAAATAGGGAAATAGCACTAAATATAAACAGGTACAGGAGAATCTGTCTCAAAGTATTCTGGAAATATGCTAATCTGGCACAAAAAGTCTACATCTCACTGAAATCTGAAGGTGGCATACAGAGTAAGAATGAAAATGAATGTTTTTATGAGTTAAGATGAATCAGAATCAAACTGAAGCATCTTCTTCCTTGCTCAATATATCTTAGAAAATACAGAACAAAACACAAGGAGGAAATGTGCTGCTGTAACTTTAAAACCAGAATCTCAGAGGTATCTTTCCTCTGGTAGAGGTATGGTTTCCTCATGTGTGTTTCCAGGAAGGGTAGCACTTGTCTTTGTACAGAGAACTTAGGTCCTTCTTAAATCTTTAAAATTAAAATTAAACAATTAACATTGAAACAAATTCTGGGTTTAGATTGTGCATGACCCAACTTCTGCTGACAGCACACATCTATCCAGAAGCAGAGCATGAATCTTCTTACTGAAGAATACTTCAGGTGCAGTTTTAAGTAGCCAGAAGTAGCATTCACAAGATAGCCAGCTCAGCATGCACCCCCTGCTCCCCAATGCTTCCTTACTTACACTTACTGCCACTGTTATGTTCTCCTTTTCTTAGACGCAGATAAACCTTCTTATTCTCTATGTCACAAAAGTATCCCCTCACAGCTTTCCATGATATTAATTAGACTTATCCATAACTAACCTGCCTCAGAGATGTTGAATACTGATGAGTGATCACTAGTAACAGATGAGGCTGATGACTGTGATGATCCAGGAGTTAATTCTGAGTTACCTGCTTCAACTGCCCCTTCAGTGTCTCTCTCATTAAGGTCGGGAAAACTGAAATCTGTAGACGTTTCATTATCATTAAGGCTATCTGAGGTACCTTGACCAGAACCACTTTCTTCATCATTTGTAAAAACAGCCCAAGACTTAGATTCTGGTGTCTTTTGCAATGAGACACTAGCAGTTTGAATGCGGCTCTCCAAAACTGTCGGGTTGTTGTGCTTCTTAGGTATCACACTTGCTGTCAAAGTTGGTATGGATGTATAATTATGTCTGTCCATGGCATAGTTTATCTGACTATCTGATGCAGCAGTTGAAATTTTCTCTTCTTCTTCAGGTTTCTCAGAATGTGAGCTTATAATTAGGTTACTCTGATCCTTGTTATTGTTTACCATTGTGTTTTGTTCCTCTACTACCATATCCTGAGCTTCTCTATGGGAAGTGCATGAGATACAGTTACTTACAGGGAAGCCATCGTCATATTCATCGTAGTCATCCTCAACTACAGAAGCCCACAAATCGGTACTGGACATGATACTGGGAGACAACCCAGAGGATTCTCTAGAAGGAACAAGCAATCTACTCAAAGTTACAGGGATCTCACTCTTGGGAGGAACAGCCGTAACAGAAATATGTACATTTGGTAAAGGAAGAGTGTGATGAATGGACATGTCAGAATCAGAAACTACTGCAGGCGTATGAACAGGATCAAAACCAAGTGTAGAACTTGAAGACACACTGGGAGCCTCACTTCTTTCAAAAACACTTGAAGAGATACGGCTGTCTGCAGGAGTAGCTACATGTGGTAATGTATCACCTGTTAGGAAGGGAGTTGTTAAGGCATTTGCTGCTTGAGGGGGAAAGGCGTTTGTATTTTCTAAACTGGTCAGCTGGAACGAAATGTCACTACTGTACAACGAAGACATAACCTGCTGTACATCTTCACTGGTAAACAAACTGGATGAAACATATTCCTCACTTGCATAAGAAACAGATAAACCTTGAAGTGACGCTGTGGGCTTACTAAAAGTGTTTGACAACATAGCAGCAGCAGAAGATGCAGATGTAGAATGCAGCATGGTTTCAGTTGTAGCAGAACCTGGTGCCATTTGATGCAGTATTTGGTCAAATGTAGAACTATCTTTATGAACCCTGGAGCTTTCAGCCAATATTGGATCACTAGGCATAACTGCAGCCGTGTTAAGCAGAGTGCCATCGCCAGAAGATTGGAAGGAAGATTGCAGTAATGCTTCATTATTTAATGTAGCTGAGGTCTCATAAAAGTACGGCTGAGTCGAGGATAACATTTTACTATAAGCAGGGGCATAGAGAGCTTGATCTGAGCTTGCACTAAGCACAGGTTTAAGCAAAGTGTCATCAAAGGCTGGAGGTGTAACATGCAAAGGCTGAACAGAAAGGTGATTTTCTGTAAGTTTACTAATATCATGATCAAGTATCTTAGTAGTAGGAAAAGCAAGAGAGACTGGAAGGATTCCCTTTGTGCTAGAAACAGGAAGTGGACTTTCTTGCAGAGACATATTCTGGTTAATTATATCATCATTAGAAACAGACGTAGAAAGTTCAGGTACCACTTTAGTTTCAGCATTGGAAGCCATTTCACTTAAAGAAGAGGAAATTTGCAGTTCTCTCTCATCTCCATATATAACATCACCTTTTTGAAGCATCTTATTAACATCACTAAACCCAGATGATTCATATGTAATTTCATCTACAGAATCAGAGGAAGAAACGTTAAATACCATCAAAGTATCTGTATCAGGCAAAAGGGACTCACTACCAGAGTATGCTTCAGACCAATCCGTATCACTAGATAGAGAGCGCGTAGGCTGCAGCAAAGTATCAGCTTGTGATATTATAGAAGAAGTTTTATGCACCAGTACATTGTTATAGCTGCTAAATAAAGGATCTTGACGAAATACGTCAACAGAATCATGCACAAATTCTGCGGAGTCATAGGAAACAGTAAAGCTTTGGAGAGAGCCCACATTACTAGACAAAGCATAAGGAAGTTCAGACATTGTAGATAGTACATGCATATTTAAATCACTGCTGGATGGTTCAACTTGAGAAAACATGTGAGTTCTATTATGACCAAATATCAGTGTCTCTGAAGCAGCATGAGTAGTCTGATGTGACACCACATCAGCATATTGAGCAAGGCTTGGCTGTATTAATGTATCACCCTCTGCCAATGTCAAAGAAGCATGCAGGGACACCTTATCACTTGCGACAGCTGGAGTAGCACTTTGTGGAAACATTTGAGAAACCGTATACAGATGGTGAAACATTTTACTACTGGAGGAAGCAAAGGAAAATGTAAGCAAAGGTACATCATCATAGGAAGACAGGGTGGGTTCAAATGACACATCAACACTGGGAAATACAGGTGTAGCATGCAAGGTCACATCACTATCTGATGTAGCAGGGGTAGTGTCGAGCATCTGAGAGTCAAACAATAAAGGGGTGACTAGAGGAAACACTTCACTACTGTAGGAAGGTTGAAGAGGTATCTCACCATTATAAACTGGTTGAGTTGTCTGAGAGAGTACCTCACTGGCAGCAGAAGCAGAACCATATTCTCCAGAGCTTGAAGAGATAGAGTGAGGTGATAATTCAGCAGAGGAGAAAGCAAAGGTAGAATAATGTGGCAATTCTAAATCCGCATCTGAAGTGTCCTGTGAAACCACTGGGCTGCTGGAATAGGGGACTGTAGCTGGCTTTAATCCCTCTACATAAGCATCACTGTAACTGGTCTGAGACAATTGCCTGCTATCCGATATATCAGCAGATTGAGTTGTCAGATCTGTAGCATTGTGAAACCATAACTTTTCATCAGTGGAAGAAGTATGCTTTGGAGGCTCATCAGAACTCGAGGATGCTACACCTTCTGAAACATACTTAATTGAGCCTTGAGAAATAACATCATGCATGTTTATATCTGGGCTTCCTGAAGGAAGAGTGTCTTCTTGGGAGGTCTCCTCTGTAACCAGCCGTGCTGAAGAAGTGGTAAGAACCGAACTCCAAAAGTCATGAGATTCCTGATGAGGTTTAAAAGGGGACAATAAGAAATCTTCATCACCATGGCCAGTAGTGGTTACTCTTGTTGGTTCAGTGCCTGAAGAAAGGTATATGTATTCTTCTTCTGCGCCTTTGGTGGAGTCAATGAGTTGAGGAGGAATTTGAGTAATTGTTTGGGATTCCAAAAAAGGATCTTCCTCTTCTTCAGAAATTTCACTAACAGGTGGAGAAGTAGGGTAATAAACTGCTTTGAAAACATTATCCTCACCATGCAATTCTTCCTCTCTTTTTAAGTATCTATTTGTTTTAGCTTCACTGAGTTTTGTTCCCACTTTTTCTTGACCGTAGCTGGATGTAGTCACCTGGAAATCTTTCCTCCTTATTTGGTTCATTTTACTGTCAGTGCTAGTAATCACTGCAGTTTCTTCATCCACCTCTGTTTCCTTTTCATCAACTTCATCCTTGGAAAAAATATCATAGCCAAAGACAATTAAATGTTTATAGACACCATACACAAATTAAGACCAAAACTGCAATAATACATTTTTATGGCTCCATAGAAACAAGAGAGGCAAAACGTGACAACACTGAGAAGACTGTTGGTCTTTAGGCAAAATATTTAACTGCAAGAACATGTATCCTCTTCTCTCTTGAAAATAGTACAATTTGCAATGCAAACAAAAAAAAAAAAATCTTGTGTCATGACAACTTCTTAAATATTGTGGTACTTTTACTCTGTTTGAGAAAGAAAAGCCACTCATAGTATTTATTTACTCCTTCCTAATAAAATGCAATCATATATGAAGTACACATTAATGAAAAAATGGTTCTGCTATCAGAATGTCTTAGAGATTTGTACTAACATCCTGATGTTGATTAAATTGTCACAGTAACAGAATCTGCAGAATAGAATTATGACCTGTCCTTAAATCTGCTTAATCTTCAGAGTTTTCTCTGGATAGTCAGCATGACTGTAACAGTTTCACAAGTGTTGTGACCAATACCACCTAGCCCCTGTTATGACCCTTTGTTTGCTGAGCATGAATAATGATACTTTGTGAAAAATCTATGTTAGGGTTTTGACTTTTAAGGATAGACTCAAAAAGGAAAAAAAAAAATTACATGTCTAAATACAATCAAGATTTAGGCAGGCCTTGAGGATCTAAGTTCAAATCCTTTTGTCCCCTCTTCAACTTTCCCTGCCACAAATCAAAAAAACATAATGTGGAAGCATCTAACTTGCTCAGCAGGCATTTCCATTTTGACCTAGACACAGCAGTGCCTCCAGCTCTGTGCTGTGCCCCCATCTAGAACTGCACCAGAACGAAACCTGTCCAAGCACAACTCTGCAAACTAGATTGAGGGGCACCTTCAGTTTCTGAAAGGACTTGATTTGGTAGGCACACACAGCCCTAAGAGACACCAGCAGGACAAAGCCTCTCACAAAATAGAGTTACGACTTTTTCTTTTGAAGATATGGCTTGGTGATGTGGTGGTAATACCAATCTGTTTTTATTCAAAAGCATAATGTTGAGAGAAAACACTGAGAAGACAGGAGACCAGGACACTTATGAGTCTGAGAAATCCTCAGTTTCCACTATATTTTAGGCTGAGTAGATATCCCACTCCTGCACTGAAGTGAGCAGGGCACGTGCCCAAGATGAGGTATGGCTGAATAAACTATTCACTCGGGCACTCAGCTAACAGGAGGTGTTAGCTTTTATCCAGTCTCACCAGAGTGAAGACTTTAACCACTAGGCTAGAGCTGTACTTCACACTGCAGTCCCTTTTTTTGTATGAGGAACATCTAGCGCTCTCACACAATGTGCATGTCTAGTGACTTCAGACATGACTCTCAGGTTTGGACTTCATTTCAAGGACTAAATGTAGGGACAGCAGCACCTACACTGTGTGTCCTCAAACCCGAACTGGAGTGCACAGGCCCTTGGTTTTAAAAATCTACTTTCTAAAGGGCAATGCTTGCACTTTTAAATTTTCACAGTTCAAGTAAAAATCAATTGACATTCACTGGCACTCAGTTACTGTCCTGACAGATGCAATATAATAATCTAGAAATGTAACTTACATCACAGAGAAATAACTGTATTATTGGTTAACTCAGTGTCCACAAATACAAGAGAGGGTAAATAGACAAGTAAGCACAGGCTGCCCATTTAGCTAACAAGGACTTATCACTCAGTGAGACTATTGTGATCATAGAATGAAATGATAAAATAAGAATTCTGAGGGATTACTTGATACAAATGTAGGTTTTACTGAAGGAACTGTCCATGTTGTAAAATCTGTATTAGAGACTGTTATAAACTTCACTGTGATATTTTTACCTTTTTCCTTGCTGCGATACCAGAAACCTAGTTACCAAATATGAAGTCTGCAGAGGATATCATAAAAACATCCAAAATTGTGTAAAATGGTTTTATACTGTAAGGTCTAACTTGAGTTCAAGAAGAGTTCAATGACCCTCCAAGAACTCTGGAATAACTGTTAAGCTCAACCAACAGGACACTGATAGCAGACACACATGAATCTCACTCTTCAGCACAAATGCTTTCCTCCCTTACTTCAGTTGACTACATGGTAAGAATATCACAAGCAAGCCTAAGTCAGATTTCTCTTTAAGCAAACTAAAAAGCTTAACACTGGGTGACAGCTTTGATTCTGCTAAATGAACAATTTTGTCAGACTTCATTCAGAGGTGACAGTAACTTGATGCCCCATTTTCAAAAATATTTAGGCATATCCTGTGATATCGCTTACTTCTTCATTTATCTCTGGCCCTGGAGAACTAGATAGTGAGGTATCTCTAGAGTTAACTAGGGAGAAATACAGATGAAAGAGAAGCCTGTATATGCATATATATGTATGTATAGATAAACGCAGGTAATACATTCAGTTGGTGATGTAGTTTTGTAAATTTTCACAGAATATCTATTAAATTTAGTTGAAATGTATGTATTTGAAATACTCTCTTAAAAATAAATGAATGTGATACCTCATATTCTTCAGTTTCATTCAGTTCAGGAATGAGGTCAGTCTCTATAAAAAAAAAATACATACCATATCACCCAACATTTTATATTCACAGAATTATTAATTCTGCAAAGACTCAACTGATTAGTTAATATATTTATTGAGACCCAATCTAAGATGTTTTATAGGATTGTGTTTGAAGCAGTGGGTAACCACATGGGTTGAACACCAGCTCTAAAGGTAGAGCTCTCTAGAGAGCTCTCTAGACAGGATACATTCAGCCACAAAAGTTTTGCCTGACTCTAATTTGATACTGCAGCCTATGTTGGATCTGCACTGAGGAACCGCATCCTGGCCAGGGACAACCAAGTCTGTGAGAACATTTTCTATGAGAAAGTACAGTTTAATGCAGAAATACAGAAAAGAGAAAAAAAGGTAAGTCTAGGAATCAAATATTTCTCTACATTTAATCTGAAAGCTCTGAAGATATTCTTGTAAAATGATCTGTTCTATAATTTTCATACAGCAAATTTCTCATTTGTGTACTGAGGCTTGGAGTTAGGTACTAACGCAACAGCCATGCCATCATATTCAGCATGTGGTCGGCTGCCTGTCTCCATCAGGGCAGACAAAAGAGACCCACAATTCCTAGAGTCCAGTGCTTAATGTCTTTTTCAAACTCCCACTCCTCTTGGTTTAATGTAAGGACATGAACGCAGTTGTATCACATTCCACAAAAAGTCCCTAATAAACAGGTACTGGGTGCTCTGCGAAGAACTATTCTAAAGGCTTTTGAGGCCTCCTCACTTTTCATAAATAAATAACAGTTGAAGCATGATCAACGAATGAATCTCCTACAGCTCAGGTGAAAATCCTTCTCTCTAAGTTTAGAGGTAGTCTCTCACCTTCTTTCTCTTTGTCTTTTTGGCCAAATTCAATATCGTACTTCTAATGGTGGTCAGCAAGAAAGGCTCCAAAGCATGCTGCAGGAAACCTGCAAATGTCTGGTAGGAACTGGCATAGGCCTCCAGTGATGAAATCTAATACCCCTTCCACAGCATTGACTCATCTTACTGCTCCTTTGGTCCACAGAAAGGTCCATTCCCTTTGTGAATATTTCTAAGGCTTTCTTCTAAGCAGTCTTCTAGCACTCTGTCTGTACACTACTGCTAGCAGGTATTCTGAAGCTGATTTGCACTAAGCAAAAATGCCAGTCTCTTGGCACTCACTGGGGAGTGATTCTAAGAACAGCATCACACAGAGCTCCATGTCTGCATTTCCTCCTCAATTCCCAAATTAAGCTTTCTCAATACACTTTCTCATCTCTGCAAAGTCAGATGGGGATCTATGACTTATTTTGTATTCTCTTTGGTCTGTCCATATCTACCTTTCAAAACAAACTGGGAGATGTATTATATGCAACATACACTAGATAAAGTTTATCACAATAACAAGCTCAAAGTTTTATTTGTAGACTATAGAATGCAAATAAATTTTGATTAAACAATCCTGCACAAAAGATTCCTAAGTTGTTCTTTTATAACAAACTTTCACAAATTACCAAATACTGAATTAAACTTTCATTAACAAGATAGAGAAAAATTATCTTACCTCTGACTCCTGGAAGCCTAGGAGGCTCCGGGGCAGGGTGGGGAGGGGAGTAGAGGGGAAGAAGGGGTGGAGGAGATAATGATATTCCCTGGCTTCTCAATGATATAAATCAAACATTGTAGACATTAATTTGACAGTCTTTCCACAGTAGACCCTTACAATGAATTATGTGCTCAACATACTTCTCTGAAAAATATTTTTAATATAGAGAAATGCTATCTATTAATTTGGTGGTCACTATTTCTGAGTTGAGCTTTAATTAGAATTAATCAGAAAAATAAAATGTGTTGATTATGCTAGACTATACTATATGGTATGTGCCCCCAAATTCCACCACTAAAACACTAGTTTCTTGCTCTCATCTTCATGGAGAGGCATAACATCCATATATAGATATATATACAAAATATTTATATAAGTTAACAACACTAAATCTTCATGCATTTTTGAAAGCCTATTTAAATTTGTTGGTCACAGAAAATGTATTTGTCAAAAGCATTAGAGACACACACTTACAGAAGTTCTGTTAATCCTGTTGCCGAGTTTTTGATTTGACAGATTATAGAAATGTGTTAACATCCCCAACCAAGAAGAACTGTCCCCTCCAAAAAAGAACCCATCGATGTAGGCTGATGAACAGGCTTGTTTATTTTTTCTGGAACCACATATTGATTATTCTATAGCTTACATTTAAAAATAAAATAATTAAATCATTAGTCTGAATTCAAGTTCTGAAGAGGTCTTTTCATTGTCCATTTTAATGACAGGTGAAGAAATGATAGGTCAAAGACAAAAAATGTAACTGTTGCCCTACATTTAAGTTCAATGAAAATCTTTAAAAAAATCTCTTAAAACAATCTTATTTGTAATTGTAGAATACTGTGCACAACATAAACTGTTTTCATTTCTGTACTGGCTTATGTAATAAATGGCATGGAAAGAATGAAAGTAAAGCTTGTTTCTTCTGATTAAATTTGTTTTCAGATTTCTACATTTATCAGGACAAAATTAGAAAAAAGCATCCCCTCAATGAAACATTTAAGATATGCTTAGTGTTTTTTAGGACAAAAAACACTCACAGAGACAAGATACAAAGAAGTAGCACAGTCAGATCCTCACAAAGCACTGCTGACAGCATGAGCTGCCATGCAGGAGACAGCATTTGAGAGCCATATCCCAGCATGTTGCTTTTTTTTTTAATACACGCCAACCGAAGTCTCCACAAAGGAAGATGAGAGGAGAAGAGAACAGATACACATTCTTATTTTTAATTTCCTGTATCAGCAAAAGCATATATGCAACACTGGTATTAACTGCACAACAAACTACTGCAGAACTTTCAGAGTTATACAGAAATTACCTAGAGAGTCAAAGCATGCACTTAGATAGTTATTAAAACTCCAATTCTAGTATCATAAGCAAAATTGGTAAATAAAGGCTGGACTTTTATCAAAGTTGACTAAAACACTGTGTACATTATTCCCTTAATTTTCAATGGAAATTGTGTAGCTACATCATGTAGAGCACCTGGTGACTTTTACTAAATGGAAACTAACTGGAAACGATATTTTAATGTGCATGTGCACTGTATCACAAGATGAAAGGCTGCCACTCTGAACAGTTTTGGAAAAACCCAAAGAGCAGAGGTCTCAACTATGATCATTTGCCCAGTGTCATACCAGAGCTCCTGAGGGTTCCACAAACTGAGGCAGAGAACATGGCTCAAAAGTGGTCCTTCCTCTTATAAAGCACTGTGGAGAACTACAAGGTTTAAACCTGGTCTGTGGATCACCCAGAGCCTGGAGAGCCCTCACTAACTGCTCACGGGAAGTACCCAGACAGAGTGGGGAGAAGGCATGAAAACACTCTCTTGAAAGCATCTCAAAATGAAAAGACTAAAACAATGGTTGTGAGTTTTTTTGAACATCAGATTCGTGTTGCACAGTGTACTGAAACTTCCCTCTTTAAAAGTGGCTGCTTCAAGGGCAGAATTCCTCCCAGAAAAGGGCTCATCTAATGCTTTTGCTTGACTCAAGCCTCACTTTATCCCTTAACATGAAAATTAATTGATCTGGAGGTGGCTGCAGTGAATATCATCTTAATTAAAAATTGGCTTACTCAGAGTAATTATTGAAAATGAATTTTTTTGTTTATGCTTTATGTGAGTCACTTTTATTTCATCTCTTCATGGTGAAGATAACTTTTCTTTCATAAATTCACAAGCAGGAGCTCCAAGAAATCCCCTTTTGCCTCAAGATCTATAAAGCAGATCACAAAACCAATTTGATGTTATAGTTGTAACCAGCAAGTTGTTCTGAAGAAACCTTTCTCATTAGATATCTAGTTTCTCATATTTCAGTTAATATTTGCAATATTAAAATATTAAATATAAAAATACTTATAATATTTGCAGCAGTTAATTCAGATATAAATAATAATTAAAATTAAGTAAGCAAATAAACATTAATATTAGAAATGAATGGAAGTTTTTTTCATATTTTAAAATTATATACAGGGTTCAGACAGTATCTATAAAATCAATCTATAGGGCAATGTACACCCTAAGTAATCATGCTAAATGCATGAGTGATTTTTCCCTGAATTTTCCTCTTCCAACGCTTTCAAATGTATTGCAGTGGAAGTGTCAAAATAAAAGAACCATAGATTCATAGAATGGCTAAGGTTGGAAATGACCTTAAAGATCATCTAGTTCCAACCCCTCTGCTGTGGACAGGGTTGCCAACCACTAGATCAGGCTGCCCAGGGCCTCATCCAACCTGGCCTTGAATGCCTCCAGGGATGGGGCATCCACAACTTCTCTGGGCAACCTGTTCCAGTGCCTCACCACCCTCTGGGTGAAAAGTTTCCTCCTAATATCTAACCTAAATCTCCTCTCTCTTAGTTTAAAACCATTTTACCTTGTCTTATCACTATCTGCCCATGTAAAAAGTCACTCTCCCTCCTGTTTATAAGCTCCCTTCAAGTAATGGAAGGCCACAACGAGGTGTCCCCGGAGCCTTCTCTTCTCCAAGCTAAACAAGCCCAGTTCTCTCAATCTTTCTTCATAGTAGAGGTGCTCCAGCCCTCTGATCATCTTTGTGTCTCTCCTCTGGACCTGCTGCAACAGCTCTACATCTTTCTTGTGTTGGGGGCTCCAGGCCTGGATGCAATACCCCAGAATACAAAGTACATCCAATAACTTTGTGTCTATTTCTGATAGGCAGCATCCCAAGAAACAGCTTTTCTGAAACATGCAAAATTAATTTTGGTATTTTATTTGTATTTATAAACTTCTACCTCTTTTTTTTTTTTTTCTTTTTTTTCCTTAAAATATCCACAAAACACTTCATTTGATCTGAAATAATCTTCCTCAACTTTGAAGCTTTTGAAAAATGAAAAATCTAAGGTGGACCTGAAATGACTACAAATTTTCAGAACTGCCTGAAATTTGGAAGAAAAATTATACGTTTCTACAGTTCTGATATTCAGGCTATTTAACTCATCTTTACAATGCTTTATTTAAAAACAAGAAAGCTCAGGATAAGAATATACTTATATATATCCATTTGCTTTAATGCACCATTAAGGAGACATATTTAAATGTTCAAATGACAGAAAACACAAAACCATCATTTTCATAGTTATGCTACCCAGTTCATATTTTATATAGATACACCTTTACATTATTATGCCTCCTAGGTAGCCTTACACCATATTTTCTCATTTCTTTAATGAAATTAGTGGTGTGTTTATATAAAAAAGCATGAGAGTATCAAACTTTCACTCAGAACTGCTAAATACAACATTCATTGCACCACATTCTCCTGTCTGAGAATACAAATCTTAGAGAAACTTCTGCTGATAGAAGGAAGGTGAAATGAGCTTTCCAGTATGCATTTCCAAACCAAGGCCTCCACTCTTCCTTCTACTGAAATGAATGCAAAGCCACTATTTTGTATGAATTCAGCAGAAGTACAACAGGGATGCCATGGCCAGTGGCTGTACCTACAGTGCTGAGCAGCTGCAGACTGCCAAATGCCCCATCATCCTCTTACAGGCTTTGCTCCCCAGCAGTATTTGCTCACGCTGCAGACACACTGCGCAGCGCTGCCTGCACTGCTGGCTCCGTGGTTACCCAGCCCCAGCGCTCCTGCCTCCCTCCCTGCTTCTGCATCCACGTTTCCTTCCAGAGGGAGTCATGGCACACAGCAGGGTGGTATGCCACTGATCCTGACAGCAGG
>NW_010333792.1:83311-84492 GCF_000700745.2 Antrostomus carolinensis
TCCTAGGGCTATTACCTACATTGGATTTTGTTTTGCAACATCTGTTTTCAGAGATTTTAAAGCTGTGATGGTAGCACTAAACTGACTTGATTTCTTGAACTGACTATTGCTTAATAATGACAACACTATGCTGCTTATTTGTCATTCCACGTAGAAATGGATGTGGGAGTGTGTAGATGAAATCTCATCTGAGAAAATTCTTCAAACACAAAATCAACAAATTCTCGAAAGGAAGTGGAGGAATATAGTATCTAAGAGATAAAGGATAAACAGAAAAGTGGAACATCAGGCAGGATGTCAGAAACTTGTTGTGGACTTATTTGAAAACTGAAGAGAAGTAGGAAAATTCTGGTAGATAGTAGCATAAAACTAAAAAAAATTCCATTAATCTTAATACATTGTGTTCGAAAGACAAATTAAATGGTTACTGAAAATTTATATGTGCTATACCTGAAACTGCGCCCCCATCCTTCAGACAAAAATGCACTATTATAAGCCTATTACCATTATTACTTCATAATTCACACAGTAGAGATTCTGGAGAATCAAATTATTTCTCACTGTAAAGGAATGTGATTCCCTTGAAATGAAAAACTGACCTGTGCTCCCAAGTACATCGCAACATTGCTAAGGACTGTACCTAAACAGACTTAATGAAGTGTAAAACTGAACTTACAGATTCCACAAATAAACAACAGATCCAGGCCCTTAGATAAAAAAATTGTTTGCTGCATGATCAGAAAGCCTTTGAGTTTTCTGTTATTAATTACAGGCTTCTTAATTAAAAACACAGCTCTCACTCACTTTGATAAGATCTGGGTCTGTTGCTAAAACTTCCACAGAATTTAAGGAATTATTAAGGACAAGATCAAGCTTCATGCTACAGTTTCAAATTATTTTGTATTTACCAGCAGGCAGAAGAAATAAATCTGGCTGTGAAATCAGTAAGATTTGTTTGTTAGGCCTTTTGATTTTTTGCAAGGCAGCATTAAGAAGCAAGGGAATTCCATCACCACAAGCCCTTTGAAATCAAACTCCAAGTAACCATAAGAAATCAAATGTAAAAATCAATTGATAGGGATACATTGGGTTTGTACTACCCATTTCTTAATACCTTGGCTGTGTGGATTAATTTTGGGAGGTTGCTTGAACTATAGAGAAATAATACCAAAAGTGGTTTT
>NW_010333792.1:84523-88534 GCF_000700745.2 Antrostomus carolinensis
GAGATTTGAAATTAGGCAGGTGTTCTTCAGAATATTCTCAGAGTTAAAGAAAATTAACATGCAGTCTTTCATAGTCTTTCACGTTTACAAGGAATGGAGAATTACATTACGTAAAATATCAGTAGCAAAGAACATGCTGAAGGTTAAGTGCAGTGATTTTGAAATTTCATTTTAGCATATTTTGAGTCATGCTTTTAAACTGGTTTGCAAACAAACTACTTCAAATACAGGTTTTCACCTAAAAGTGATCACTAAGCTCAAAAGACCACTTACCTGGGTCCTCTAAAGGCATATCAACAATGACTTGGTCACTGTATTTTCCATATAGACCGTTAGAGCAAACAGCAACTATCTGAAGAACATAACTTGAATTGGGCAGCAGATTATTTAGAATAGCCCCCTAAAAGAAAAACCATGTTTAATCACTTACTTGCAAATAAGTATCAAATATTTGGAAATGTTAATTTTATCATAACACATTTTTCATATGAACCATAAAGCTCCTTTCTTCTAGGACTCAAATGTATGCTTTTAATATTTTATTATCACAAGTGTTTTTTCAGTAAACTTTAAAAAAAAATCTTGTGAATTTTTAAATAGCAGATATCAAACTACACAATTATTGAATGCTGAACACTAGGTAATTAATTTAGGCAAAATTATCTCTGCTAAATTATGAGTCTTTAAAGAAGGTAAAAGGAACAGATCACATTAGTAAAATACCATGAAGCTGAAGCTGCAATCAGTATCTTAATATTTAATGTTGTATGATTGCACTGAATCTTATTAGTTGCTTGTGTAGGTCATTCTTTGCACATCAGTGAGCAATGAAGTACGGATCACTATTAATTGACTAAGGGTTTTATGGCTAAGAAGCTCTGAGAGGCAAATCAGAACAACAGTCTGTGAAAGCTTTCTCTCTTCTGGGCGAGACAGGCTTTTTTTTTTTTTTTAATTGTCTTTGGGGCTTCACAGCCAAGAAATGAAGTACAAATTCTGTGAGCTGCAGCCAAAGAAGTAATTTTTTATTGAATCAGCTCCTAGTTACTGTTTAATCCCTTAAGACAATTAACAGTGAGTGTTTTGCCATCACCACTTTCTATGAAATGTGAAGAGTTTACAGTTACCAAGTCCTGATACCCATCTGTCAGAAACTCATGCTTAGTCTGGTCTTCTCCATCCAACTGTTGATAAAAGACAGCAAATCTCTCAATTGTGGTGTCGTATACAACACGAGGTCTTTCCCATGTAACAAGAAGACTAGTATAGTTCTTTGGATCAGACTGGACATTTTCAGGTTCTGAGCTGCAAACTGAAAGAAAGAAAGAAAAAAGGAAAGAACATGATATTTATTAAATGATACAAATGACTCTACTAAGATCTTGAGCTACCTCCTGAGAAAATTAATGCAAATTTTTCATGTGCCTCATTTTTAGCTTTTCACTAAAATGTCTGAGGTGCCATGCACTACAAACAGAACCACTATTTTAACAATAGATTTTCAAAAGCAAGCTAATTTGAGGACTGAGTCCCATTTTGCCCCCTTTTTATACCATATTTTGTGAAATATTCACATCCAGTTCTCAAGAAATAAAATACAAACAAACAAAACATAAAAATTCATATATATGTCCTGGGGATGAAAAATCTTTATTACTCTGTCTTTATGGGTCTGTAAGAGCAGCATTAGAAGAGCTGCACTCTCTCCCACCAGCTATAATAAACTGTAATCTATAACAAATTAATTGCTTTTAAAGGTTAAAGGTAAACCTAACACACCTGAATTTCCTCTCAAGGGTGTTTGACTCTCTATAGTACCTAAAGAAGAGTCAAAAGGCAATTAGGGAGAGACTAAGGAACTATTAAATAAATAGGTAGTGATTTAATGTTTTTATGTTTTAAAGTACCACCTAGACATCTGCTGAAGAAGTCTGATCAGACTCTTGCAGTCCTTGGGCCTGGCTCATGCATATCTCCTTCGTGAGCCTGGAACATGCACTCTAGAAGAAGCCTGGTCAGGCAGCTACTCTTGTATGTCTTACAGTCCTTCCCCTCCAATATTATTTTCATCTTACTCAAATAAGCTGAACGTTTTGATACTTTCTAGACATACAGATGTATTGATTACCAGTGCGCTAGAAATTTACTGAGACTGCCATTTGTTTTTTAAATTGCCCAAGAACCTGTGTGTGGCTCAAAAATAATAAACAAAGTCAAAGGTAGATTAACCTACATGAAAAAATTACATGAGTAGAAAATGTAAATGATTTAGCTGAAGCTCACTGAAAAATGACCAATAAGTTGTGATACATGAAAAAATAAAGCAACATCATATACATGTATCATTCATGGCTGGTTTGGGTTTGAGCTGAGATTCCACTTTTGTGTTTCTTGCTCTCATCGTCCCCTCTGCTGGTGCAGGGAACCATGTCTTCAAACACAGAACTGATGAATGGAGACAATTGTCAAAAGTGGTCACTAACTTTTGGTTCCCAACTTGAGAGCACTGCAACTAGATTTGTTCTGATGTCACAGAATGAGGGCCAGGGGTCCCTGAAATCCCCCCTGCCCTAGATTTTGGGAAGTTCCTTTCTCATGTACTGAATTTCCTTTCATATGTGCTTTCATGTGTACTGAAAAGGCATATTATTTGGTCTATTGCTTCATTTATTACCTTATTTCTATTGCTTTATTTCATCTATTAGACTTGTCAAACTCACTGATCAGAGTACGTGAAGTTTACTTTGAACCTTTCAACAATTTAATTAAATCTTATGTATTAATATGATTAGATGGATAAATTTTTATTACAAAACTTGCAACTTGACTTTTGTGCAACTAATTACATAATCATTCCCTATTTGGAATAAATGAAACATGTTTTTCAAATCTCAGAATTTGTTTAAAACGAACTTTGAGTATCAAGCAAAAGCAAGCAAAACAAACTAACTAATTAAGAAAGCGAGTGTAGATACTTTGGAGTTATCTTAAAGGAGGCAAACACCATGATAATACAACACTTTTAGTGGACAATACTTCATTTTGCAAGAAAAGAAAAAAATCTTTCCATTAACTTTGCAATTTGCCACTTGAACACAAGAGGACACTCAAACACCAATATTTTGAAAATCTTAGTTTCTTCAGATCTGTATGCAGCTGGGCAGTTTTGAGCAGCTCTGGTCTGAACTAGTCAATGAAGGAAAATAAGCAGGTTGGGTTGTTTTTTTTTGTGTGTGAGTGTATATGTGAACTAATGGCATAGTAGATTCAAAGTCTGTATAATTTAGTTGAATTCTGCAGGTTGCCAGGCTTTGAATCTACTATGCTATGTATCTGACACACCATTTTATTCATTATACTGAATTATTTAATTGACATAAAGGAAAGGCAAATTAAAAAAAAAATTATTTCAGTTTCACTCTACTTTCTTTTCCAGGTGATTCTTACATCTATTTTTTTTTCTATAAAAAAGTTATCTTCCCTTTTGTTCTCATCCTTGTGATGCCTGGTCCTGTTCACTTCAGCAGTGACCAACAATATTTCTACATGACAGTCATCTGTATATTACTTTACACCGATTCCTTCCCAAGCTGTTTTCTCTTGCCCTTCTTCTGATGCTTCTTCATCACTCACTTTGCCTGTGCTGTTTCCTTCCCTTTCCTACCAGTCTTAGTAACACAGAAGTACTTTGCTCCTGCCTTTTCCCATTTTCCCTCTCCAGAGACTGGGAAAATTGAGGTTGTCACATATCAACTTACCTAATTCTCTTCTGCTCTGATAGAGACTTTGAAAATCTGGGTAAAGACAATTCAAGAAAGGAAGTTCTTAAGTTTGTTACTAGTCTGAAGTCACAGATACTCAACTGGATTACAAGTCTCAAGCAGCAAAATACTATTAGGAAGTTACAGACCTATTCAAGCCCCTGTACCAAGGTACATCAGTCAAATATTTGTCAGAAACTACTTGGGCTGTGTTTCTGAAAAAAAACCCAAATTTGGCTTATTCTGATAT
>NW_010333793.1:0-1647 GCF_000700745.2 Antrostomus carolinensis
CCACCCAGCCTGGATTTGTGCCTGGGGTTGCGGGTTGGTCGTTTTATTATCTGGCTTAGGCTCAGCTTTGCTGGCTCAAGCACCCCAAGAGGAGTGCTTGGACCCTTTCACTGAAGTTCCTGGGAATTCTTTCTCCCAAAGCTCAGCCAAAAGGAGGTTTCCTCCACGGAGTCTTCTCTTCTGGCACCCAAACGTGGTGGCTGGTTGAACATTGCCGAGCAGCCCTTGTCTGCAGCATGGTTTGTTATCTCCCACCATTACTGATGTTCTCAGTAACCACACACGTTCTTCAGTTACGATTTCCTCTTTGTCTCTTCTCCTGCTGCCACACAGAACACGCCTTCCCCCTTTTTAAGGAGCAGCAATAATATCTGTCATCTAATTCTGGAGAAAAACGCCGATTCTTCTGTTTTAAAATCAACTCCGCTCACTCCGCAGCAACGCCTGCGGCAATAAACCAAGGCAGCATAAACAGAACAACACACCGCGCGATGGATCACACCTCGCTTCTCAGAAACCAAGATATTCTTATGAAGGAAGATGTGAGATTAATAATGGAGCTTCTATTTGTCCAAAATCCTGTAGCCATACTTTTAAATGATCAGCCTCTCAGGTCTCTTCACGCAAGTTTACTCCCAAATTAATCCGAGGTTGTTGCTGTTTTCTATCCACATTTGATGCCCGCAGACAGCGTGCCCTCACTTCATCCCTCCTCTGTGTTAAGCAGGAAGGAGGTCTCAGTCTTAGGAAATTAATTAACACAGTAATTTGCCCAGGACATAGAGGTGAAACTGAATTTGGCCCACTCTGCAGGATTCAGCTGAGTAAAAAAAGACAAATAGCTGTGCTCTGGGATTTAAAAAAAGCTGCCGTCAGCATTCCCAATGCAACTAGACCTGGAAATTCATTCGTCTTTCAATAAACAATGGAAAAAGGAGAAGCAATTACAGTAGACAAAACTAATTACACCAGAGCAGAAGCACACCTCACAGCAACTGCTCTTGAATTTGCACTAAAAAAGAAACATCTAAACCAAAAAAACCCCACTCCATTAAAATAAAAAAGGTAAAAAAGCTGGAGCAGAATAAAAACCATTTCAAAACAGAAGGGTGCTTCATCGCCCAGCTCGATAATGCAAAGATTTATAAATGTATTTATCTTTGTAAAGATTTATAAATGTATTTATCTTTGTAAAGATTTATCTTTGTAAACATTTATAAATAAATTTATCTTTATAAAGATATTTATCTTTATCTTTATTTATCTTTATCTTTACAAAGATAAATCTTCACGTAATGCTGGCACTGCTCCGCAGATGGGACACAGGGGCATGAAAAATTTGTCCAGGGAAGCTGATGTCGGACTGGGGAGCAGAAATCCCAGTTCCCCAATCCAGTGTTTTTATGTCACTCTTCCCAAGTTGGGTCCATTTCATGTTTGTCTCACTAATGCCACAGGCACGACCACTCTGGTGTGGACTGGTAACGCTGCTCGCTCAGCCCGAGCTCTTCCTTCAAATCATCTGGTTAGTTTTGTCTCTGTCCTCAATGCAAATCCAGAACTCAGCATAAAAACAGCCTATTCTCACCCAGTGAAATCCTGCAGGTCACAGAATGCCAGAATTGCCTCAACTGGAAAAGACCTTTA
>NW_010333794.1:0-8021 GCF_000700745.2 Antrostomus carolinensis
TTGGTGGTTTTCAGATATGCTTATGCTCCCATTTGTGGGCTTGTCCATCTGTAGCATATTCCAAATCCTGGTTAACCAGAACATCCAAAGGGGTCTTTCACTTAAGGAAGATGGTTAGCCACCATTTGCAGCAAATGGATCTCATGGCATTAGGTAACACACCGCCATTTAAATGTCAGCAGATGAAAACAAGAGAGCGGACAACAC
This sequence comes from Antrostomus carolinensis, assembly GCF_000700745.2. Classification (NCBI taxonomy): domain Eukaryota; kingdom Metazoa; phylum Chordata; class Aves; order Caprimulgiformes; family Caprimulgidae; genus Antrostomus; species Antrostomus carolinensis. Next base: position 208 of record NW_010333794.1, read on the forward strand.
GAAAGCCCATCTCCACAGATTCAGCTTTCAGAGAAGATCACTTAATCAGTGGTTTGATTTCAGGACAGGTTTTCTGCTAAGGTTAATCAGCGGAGAATCCATGACATAAGCAGAAGGACCTGATTTACTCCAGCCCAGGACCATACCTGCTGAGATCAATGACAGAAGGACATGCAGGGAACAAAACCGCTGCCCTTGGGACAGATTCCTCTGCAGGATACAGCTGCTGGAGGATTTCCCCTGTGTGTGGGTTGCATTGAGCTTCTTTTTATTCCTCCTCTGCTTCACCCTCTCACAGGAATCACAAACCAATTCGCTCTCACAGACACATGACAGCAGGAGGTCTGCCTAACTCCCACCCCCTCAAAATCAGCCGAAACAGAGCTGTGCCTGAGCACAGTATCAATTAGCAAAAGTTTGCAAAATACCTGGAGATCTTTGAGTGAGGCCATGAAACAGACTGAGCACAGCACAGCCCATCTGTTAGCTGCTCACACCTAGAACTGATAGCTTATGCAGCAGAAGGAGGTGAAACTCCATCTCCTCCTAAAGCAGTAACTAGTTCCACAATGCAGCAATCGGGCAGCCAGTGACACTCTCTCTCTCCTGGTGTTACATGATGCCACAGCGTGCAAGAGAAGTGGATTAATTCAATCCCTGAGAAGCAGCAGCAACTGGCCTTCCCTTTATTTCGAAAGAAAAAAAAAAAAAAGAAGGCAAAAACCATCCAGATAACCAGCTGACAGGCCTGACAATTACAGCATTATAGGATATGTTCTGAATTAAATATAGTGCAATCCGTGAGAAAGTCAAACAAAAGCAGGAAAACGTATATAAAATAAAGAGAACAGACATTTACAGCGTGGTGTAATCCCCAAAAGGAAAATGCCTCTCTCAGGTCTGAAAATTTCCACCAGAAATCTTGGAAATCTTACAAACCTCTCAGAATCCAACTAAAACGGCCTAGGGAGGAGAAGGGGGGTGGGGGAGCAGAGACTGGGGGTCTTTCCCCAACACAATCCATCAAAAGAGGGAATGTTGTTTCCCAGTCAAGACATTTGGTATTTTTCATACAGAAATGCAGCTTTCTCTAAAGGCTCCAAAAAACAAACCCAGTGTTTGTGGCTAACACAGACTGGCAAAACATTCGGAGGGGCTGGTGTGGGATGACAGAGGCACTTGGTGCATCTCTGAAGAGCTTCTCAGAAAGTCCACGCCGTCCTTTCACAGAACAGCTATTGATCTCTCTTGCCAGAAGCATTTTCTTTTCCCAGTGCTAAATTAGAGTGGTTTCATCCAACTTAACCGCACTGGAAGATGCTTGGACAAAGGCTACTTCATACTTTTCCATCTCTTCATGGTGATTATACATCCCTTGTTACTCCAGTATCTAGAGTGGATTTGTCCCAAGAGCATCCCTGGGAAGTAAGGCCATACCATAATGCCTCTTTTAGAGACACGAAGAGATGAATCCTGCAGTTGTGTGACACAGCAGGGTCATGCAGAGATATCAGAGCCATGCTGATGTCATGCCCCATCAGGTCAGTTAGCCAAGCTTCTGAAGAAGACTCATAATGTTGGGAGGGGGTGCAAGAGTTTTGCTTTTTTTTCCAGAGCTAGCACATCCAGAGCCAGCCCAGGTGCTCAGGTTGTTCAACCTGGGCATGTCCTAAAAGGCTCACTGCAGGTCAGGGGCGGGGAGAAATGCTGACTGCAACAGTACAACATCCTTCCTCACCTCCTGCAACTTTTTATCCTTACAAAACTCACAGGCCTTTTAGTGTCACTTCAGACTGCAAGTAAGCGGCAAGAGACCAACGTGCTCTGGTGACAGACACTGCAGCAATGGTGACAATTGTCCTTGGGCATTAAGGGGAGCAGGACCAAGCTCTTCTATAACACTGGCCTCCAGAAAGCAGCAGAGCTACATCTGACAGCACTGTCAGAGCCAAGTTCCCATTTTTATAACTCTAAGAGCTTCACTGAAAGGGAGCAAAGCACCAAGGACATGCCCGTTAATCACCACTTCCTACATCACCTGGGAACGTGGCGGCTGGTTCTTCATTTAAGGGTCCCCCATGTGCCAGTCTGTCTCCTCCTGCGTCCAGCCGTTCCCCCAGAGTAGCAGTGGTGTCAGGGGCTGGAGGATCACATCTGTCATGCAATGCCCTCTTCTACCCTTCCTTACTCCTCTCTCCTACAGATGCAACTGCTGATCTCATTGGTGTTTTAGGCAGGGGCTCCCCAGCCCACCCACTCCATCTCCACAAACCAATTTTTTTGGTTTTTTGAACCAGTGCAAAGCCTGGCGCAGGAACTCTCTGAAATTTGATTTATACATTGGATGGTCATTGATCTTGCACCCACAGAATCCACCCGCAGAGAGAACTCTGCTGCTCACACAGTAGTGACCACACTTTTAACTAAACCTGCCTAAAAATACACCCTTAGTTAAACTGGTAGAGTTTTGTGAGCCTGCAAGACTACTCCCCTGCTTACACTACTACAAGAGAGATGAGACTTTAGCTCCAAATGTATGAAACTTAATCCCTCTGTTTTCATAATCTACATCTTCTCTACAGCCTGTTAGCTCTGCTTGATATATTGTCCCCTGGAAACCACAAGTAACTTCAATATTGAAAACAGAAACAATAGCTCTGAACACAATGGCACATTTTACTTCAGAAACTCCATCTGAAATGGTATCTACTCATCTCCGTAGGACACTGCTCGTAGCTCTGGGAAGACGGGGGAGAACGACCGCCCAGCTCAGTACAATGAAGAAACCATGCCAAGCAAAACATAACCACAGGTTTTAACTCCACGCTGGGAGGAGAATCCTTTGTCTTCTTTTCTCCATCTCTCCCCTACCTCCAAACTCGGAGATGTTTTGCCTGCGTATCTGGTTCCAAACACATATGTCTCCTGTCTTTAGGGGGATTTACAAAGGACTACAGACAACAAATCCCACTGCCTGAGCGGACAAACGGAGCTATGTGTGTAACAGATACCTTGCTCCAGGCCTCAGGGGAGGTAAGCAAGCAGCCAGCAGGACAGGAGGTTTCCAACAGCCTGGAGCCAGCTGAAGGACTTTACGCTGCTAGCACGAGCCCATCGACTTGGGCTCTGCCTGGCCTCAGGTGCTGTCACCTCCCTAGGATGCTCACCTGTCATGCAGGGACAGCAAAGGCGTGCAGAGCACAAGATTCCAAAGTGTGGTGGGCCCGTTGGGCTTGCAGTGGAAGGAAGGAAGTATTTATGTGCTGGAACAGAAGAACAAACTTAAGAGGGTTGCAACAGTCTGTCCTTACCAGCAATGGCAACTCACAGTCAGGTTTCTCTCTCCAGATTTATTTCTGGGCAGGGGAGATGAAGTCCATGGGTATCAGAAAAGCTGTTTCAAAGAGACATCCCATCACTAGCACAACTACACAACATGGGCACGTTAGCTGGGCACCCAAACCCATGCCCACTCCTTCCAATTGCTGCCCCAATGCTCAGCATGGACTTTGTTCTCTCTTTAAAAAATAAAGAGGGATCTGGGTAACATCCTAGTCCTTCAAGCCCACGCCCAGAAGAAGGATCCCAGGAGATCCATGCAGACATCCCAAAGGACTTTGCAGATGGACCAGACTGTGACATGAGGCTGCAATGGAGTAAGGGACAACATGTCCTGCAGGACAAACTCAACCCAGCCCCCTAAGAAGGGGAGCTGGGACTGAAACCTTATTTTTGTAAGTACAAGCCTGCCTGAGGAGCTTTGTTAATTTAATTGAGAATGAAAGCAAACCCTGGGAAAGCAGATGGGTTTGGACACTGGCCACAGCGGCTGCCTGTGCGTGGCTCGGAGCAGGGTGGGCGCACCGAGTGTTTACGGGGCCTCTGTGTTACGCTCTGCGTGGCTGTTTGTTACTCCAGGATTTTCATTCAGATAATAATCATTCATCCCTGGATGTGCTGCTCATGGACCAGATGGTATTCTGTGCATTATACCAACTAATCACATGTAATATTTGGCAGGGTATTAAAAGCATCGACGGAGGTCTTTGACAATGCTGGGAGGTTTGGAGGGGGGTGTTTGTCTTTTTTTAGCCTCTGTAGCTTTTAAGTGGTGCAGACACATTGTCAACCAGCAGTCAGTGCTGTGAGTTTTCCAAACTTGCAGACGATAAAACTGCTACAAGTTGTGAGGGACAAACAGCACACGGAGGCTGATGCCTGCATCTGGGAGGAGAGGGACTCTTTCAGCTCCATCCTCCCATCAGGAGGTTTCCAGACTGTTTCCCTTCCTGGTGGCATTTGCAAGTCCTGATGATGGGACCATGGCCAGTGGGACCAGGCACAGGAGGCACCTGGTACACCGCTACCTGCCACAGGGAGCACAGCTGCCTTTAAAGCCAGAGCTGCTGCACCCATGTGGGAGATGCCTCTCCCATCCCCATGAGGGGAAGGTGGTGACCTATGGGTTGCTTTGGTGGCCAGGCCAATGTCCAAACAGGACAAGACTAATGAGGATGCACATTTCTATGCCTTCCCACATTGTGTCACCAGCTTTAGAAGCTGGATGGGGCAGACAGGCCAGACAAGTCATCTTGCACTGACTCTGCTGGGCACCGTGCAGACATCCAGGACTATTTCTCATCCTCCCTGTGAGTTTGCACTTGTCTGTTCTGTCCTCCTCCTCATCACACAAATCCACACTAAAGAGACATCAGAAGGATGCCCAGACTGTGGAAACATCCCCATGGATGCATTGGAAAGTCCAAGTCTAACCAGTAAGCTGCAGGTACCACACAGCTCTATTCTTCCCTAGCCCCTGGCTCAGGCAGGGAATTAACATTTCACAGCAGTCCCCCCCCTCCCCGAAATTACTTGATGATGCTTTGTCACAGAAAGCATCCAGGAACACAGTAACTTGCATCAATGAGACTCTGTCCGTGTCCAGACCCTGTAATTCCCTTGCCAGCAGCAGCCAAGCTGTCTGATGGCACTGCGGTATCTAGACCTGGCTGCTGGTTTTGTGAGCCTATGTGATCCTCTTGTGCTCCATAGGGTTATTTATTTCACCAGCCTTTAATCCCTCAGCATTATGGACGTAAGGGATCAGGGTACAGCTTCTGTAGGGAACTGCCTCTTCAGCCATCTGCAGAACCTAGCCCTAAAACTTCATTTTTTTAAAAAAAACGGATCCCAAAAAAGAAGTAGAGTGGGGAGGAGGTGGGAGGAGAAATGACACACCAGCTGCTTTCTACCAGGACACAAGCAACTTCAAAAATTAGGTTCCATGTATGTATCCTGCTGAGGGTAAGATAGACTATTTGTGAGCACAGACTGACCCATTTTCCATCAGAAAGCAAGTCACCAGCCTTATCAAAGCCCAGCTACTGCTAACCTCCCTTCATTATCAAACAGGGACAGAAAAGGGTATGGGAGGGCAGCAACCACACACCTGTGGCCAGCAGGCATGTGAGCACAGTGCTGCTCTTTGCCAGTAACCCAGATGCAAAGTTATCTCACTTAATTAGGGCTTCCTTTGGGGGAAAACCTTGGCTCAAGTAACTCAACAAATAAATTACACTACCAGACACACACGCATACACACAAATAACCTATTTTGTTCAGCCAGGTGTAGATGACTGTTTCTAGCCCTTCATGTGGGGCTCGTGCACACCTCTCCGTGAGGTCAGATGCAGGAGAACATCGCACTGGCCAGGAACGGAGGAAAATCTGAGAGCGGCTTAAGAAAAACAGAAACAAAACTCAGAAGAGATTTTCCCCGCTCTAACAGGTGCAGAGATGTGGTTATATGTGCTTCCACACATGGGCTTTCAACACGGCCTGAGCGTCACACTGCAGATCTAACATGGTTAAGGAAGCTTTGAAATCTCACCCCTGCTTTGAACCTTGCAGATTAATATCAACGTGGAGAAGGATTTGAAGCTGGTGGAAGATGCTCGTATTTCGAAAGCAAGCACCAGCAGGTGAAGGGACAAGCAAAGGGGCTGTTCTCCATCACAGGCAGCAAGAGCAGCCCAGGCAGGCAACTCCCTTGCCTGGATGTGGGACTGAACAGCATTAAGCAGTGCAAATACAACAGAGGCTTGAAAACGAAAACAAATTTCCCTTCCTAGCCATACTGAGGCATGGAACAAGGCAAACTGCCAGACAGCTTCTCTTGCCTTTCTGTTAAAACCAAGCAGAAGAATACGATTCAAACATCAATGCTTCCAATGACAGATGGGCTGACACTGTAATAGTATCTCATCTACTTAAAAGCATCTCTCAAATGTCAAAGAAGAAGGTGTAAAAAGAACTCCAAACTTTATATCCTGAATTTTAATGTTTCCCTCGAGGTATTGCTACCAGATTTGATCCATGCAGAAAGAACCTATTTCTAACATCATATAGCAACATGAAGAAAGGAGGAAAAACTAAGAGGAGGAAGAGATACTGCCGGGGGGTTATGAGGCTGATTCTCAGCATAGTGCTGACCTGGAGGAGTCTGCCAGGCCCAGGAGATGTGACCTGTGTGACCTGTGTGCATGCAAGCAGACAAAAAAAAACCAACAATGAAACTACTCAGGAAAGCAAGAAGAAGAACTGATTTCTGCAAAATCAATGATTTCTTGTTGCAGAAGGACCACTTTTCCATGATTGCACACTTTGTGCAAAGGTGATTATTTTTTCCATGATGCCACTGGATTTTCAGGTACAACCAAATTCCCTTCCCAGGGAAACCTCTCTTACGTTTGCCTTTGGAACTGGGAAGTCTCCAGGAGCTATTACTGTGCCACTAACAGCAGTGAGCGTAGAAGGATTGTGTAGGCAATGAGTAACTACAAACTGGCTTATATTCTTCACTGAGTAAGTGGTCAAACACTGCAACAGGATTCCTAGAGAGGTGGTCAATACCCCAAACTTTCAGTGTTTGAGGCTTCTGGACAATGCCCTTAACGTGCTTTAACTTTTGGCCAGCCCTGAAGAAGTGAGGCAGTTGGACTAAATGATCATTGTAGGTCCCTTCTAACTGAGATACTCTATTCCATTCTAATACTGAAGGCCTGTAGGATGGAAGAATTTCTATAGTTCTGGTGTTCAAGATTATGACAATCTCACAAGATGAGAATTTTCTGTGAAGTTTTACTGTCCTTGGACCAGACACCAATACCCAGGACTGAATTTAAAACTCCACGAGAACAAAATGATCAGTCTGAGTTTTCATCATGACTCCTGTCACTGCTGCACCTGGGCACCTGATGGCCACAAATGAATTTATCCTATCAAAATCCATGAGAGATGAAAGCTCATGCAGAACAGGGAACCCAAAGCTAAAAAAAATATAAAAAAAAATATATAGTGTTCTTCCTTGCAGCCCTTGTGGTGCTTTAATCATCTTAAGAAAGTAAGACAGAAGGCCAATACACCTTATGTATCTTTAGACTATGAATTACAGTTTGCACTAGATGTGGAAGTACGAGAGATCACTGTTAAACTTGCCACCCCCATGGTGAAAAACAGCCCCCAGTGCTGGTGGGCTGGAGCACGTGGAAGCTGCGACTGTAGCCTCCTCTGCACAAAGCTCTGGCTGCTGATCTCCCAAGGACAGGGCCACAGCCAGTGTCCAGCACAAGGGGCTTGATCCTGAAGTCCCACCCCAGTTGTCTCCATATCCCTTCTCAGCATCAGTAAAACACTGCCAGTAATCCAATGCTTTTATCTCAACAGAGAGTTCCTGAGCTTAACACCAGAGAGACCTACCTCTGCTCAGAGCTGCTATATGCTACTGAAATACAAATACGTTAATAGGTTACCAT
>NW_010333794.1:8055-11976 GCF_000700745.2 Antrostomus carolinensis
CTGACCTATCTGAAATCAATTTTAAAATATATATTTAAAGGGCTCTCTTTTATAGAGGGACTTTGTTATGACGTGGAAAATTCACAGCTCCAAACATCAAGCCATGGGTGGAGGGAGTCTGGAGTATGAATTAAAAATAACGTGGCTGTTTGCAGAAATTAGCGGCACTGATTTAAATCCACACCCCCCTCCCTCCTCAAATAATCACCCTGTGAATGGAGGTGGTTTATGGAGCCCTCTGGAAAATGTTCCTCATGGCCTCCGTTCCGAACCCAAAATAAAATACATCACATGGCAGCAAATACTTCACCAGGGTGCTGCACTCTCTTCCCCCCAACCCACGCCTCCCATTTGTTGCTAATTAAATGAAAGAGCAGGTGCTTGGACCGCAGGGCTGCAGCAAGCGCAGTGATTAAACCCCCCTGGAATGTCTTCTTGGAGAGCTGCATCTTTCCAGGGACGGGACTTGAAGAGCAAAGATGTGATTAGAGGCGAGGGCTGGGTCAGTCTTTGGCTGCAAGCCCCACGATCGGAGGGCGCTTTCGAAGGACAGGTCACTAGAAATGTCAGGTTTCTGGGGAAGACGCTGGCTCCTCTCTGCTTTGCCAAGGCACCTTCCTGGTGTCCTCAACACAGGGTACATGCAACTGCTCTGCCTCTGGGCTGGAGACATCTCCTTTCTCACTTAGCTGAGACCCATCATCCCAATGCAGAGCAGCCTTCCCCCACACCAAGGTGTGTGTTGGCAACTCAGATCTTCAGTCAATGATGAGCAATACAGACCCTGAGGTGAGAGCCATCCCAGCCTAACCCTGGGTGAGGCCACGGAATAGATGCAAAATGAGCTGGAGTGTTGGAGCTGGCTGGGAAGGTTATTGGCTGTGTCTGAACACGTAACACATGAGGCCACACTAATGAGATGTTCCCAGTTGCCACCCAGAGCAAATGGGTGCAAGCCCGGAGAACAGTTTTGTAACAGCTTTCACACTTTGGGACATGTCCTCACACCATGACTCCTGGCACACCCATTTACCTGCTCACCCCCACACTGTGATCCCATCCACAGGCACCATTTAGCATGGACTGAACCTGCCCCATTTCCTTCATATGAAAGAAAATGGCCCTTGCTACCACCACCACCATCACCAACCCTCACCTCCTGACACTAGAAATCAAGCAGATCAAAAGGCAAATGCTATTCTGTTCCGGTTAGGGAACGGGCAATGCTTTAGGAAACGGATAAGCATGGAGCAAGGGGCACTTAGGGGCAGCCAGAGCTGAGCGCCCCATCAAACCAGCTCTCCCCTGCATCCTGCTCTGGGGCCTCCTTGTTTCACCCCAGTAAAGTCTTTCCCTGCTCACTGTGCACCCCATTGACAGCCACGGCTCCCTCCCATCCCAGCATGCCAGTCTTGCTTTGGTGACTTCCCATCGAGACAAGCTGGGATGACTTTAATCACCCAAAGGGCACCAGTGAGTACTAATGCAAGGGGACTCTATACCAGTTACCAACTGGGATAACACGATACAAGTCTGGAAATAAACTCCTCATCCCATCTACAAATTCCACTTCTGGCAGCAAAATTTTGTCCATGGAACCAGGACATAATCCCAAGAAAGAAAAGCACTATTTATATTTCTGCTGAGCAGTTCATTTCTCTTTGGTCACTCTGCTGACATTTCACTTCTTCACCAAACCCTATTAGAAATGGCTAGGGGCTTGGGGGGAGGAGAGGGAATGTGGTCATTAAGGTCTGGCTTAGCTACTGTAATAGAACTAACATTTGGCTCTGCTAAAAAGACTTCCAGCCAAAGACGTCAAAGCATTTTACAAACATTAATGAATAAACTTTCTCCAGGAGGGCTGATTATAGCCCCCACTTTATGGGTGGGTATTTCCAGATAACATCCCTGCCACACCAGCAGTTCCCCACTCCTCGTTCTACACCGCAGACTCCCGGCTCCTAATTCCACAAAAAACATCCCCATGCTAAAGCACTGAAATATATTTTGATCTAAGAGTGGAACAGGATTTGACATGAGGTTTCTTAACAGCAACAGGCAGGAAACTACAGCCCTAGTGCTCCTGCAGCCCACAGCACACCCTGCTCAGCCATATAATCCAGGGCTGTCCCACACCCAGAACAACTTCAACACTTTTCAGGGCTTCTCACCATCTTGGAAATTATTTTTTGAAAACTTCTCCCTTTGCATAAGAACAGCCAGAGACCACCGCTGTGGAGCACACCACCCATCGCTGCTTCATCTGCCTTATTCCCAGATCCCAACAGTAATCAAACCTCTGCCACCTCCTGAAACACCAAATGCTAAATCCTACCCTTAGGTGCATGTGAGATGTGTCAGAGACCAGCACCCTCTAACCCTCATCCCAGTAACACAATAAACACCACAGACAACTACACAGGTTTTTGCAAAGCTGCATTAACAGCAGCCACCAATCCACCAAAAAATCAGGGCAACCTGGGCTTGTTACAGGGACTCAGGTGTTCCCATGTGCCATCCCACAACACATCTTCCTCACCACAAAGACACATGCACCAGTTTTGCTCAGGCAGCAGCAGCACATCACTGTAGTGACCAGGACAAGCCTGGACTTGGATTTCAAAGCTCCCCAGACCACAGAAAGGCCCAGACTTCCCAGCTCAATGGGCTGTCAAAAGCCAGAGATTAGCCAGATAAAATGAAAAGCCAAAAAATAATTTTTGCTCCAGGTGGGTAAGATAGTCTCCCTGTAAGACAAAACTCTGATCATTAAACTTAGCCTAGCTCTCCAAAATATTTTTTTCCTTGTTATCATTTTACTTAGTTCTTTTCTGTTTTGCTTTCTAATTCCTTCCCATCTGGCATCTTCCTTTCTCTCACACACAGTGTTTTTGTGGTTTGTCTTTCATCTCTCTCAAAACACCTGTCTGAAGGTAGCGGCTCAGCAAGTCCCACTGGTTTTCTTAACACACCCTTAGAAAAACCAAATGCACCAAGGTCTGGGCACGCGGCTCCAATGTGAACTCAAGTTTGCAAATATGCTGCTAAATTGACTATGTTCTGCCTTTAAATGCACCTAGTTCGTCAGACATCTCTGCATCGACACTGACACCTCATGAATGGCTTTGATAGAGCCCTCCTTGCACTTCAGATTTACAGAAATTATCTTAAACACAGAGATGCTTTTCTGAGTCTCTGTTTAGTCCTTCATGAGTTTTTTCACAGTTTCTGCCAACCAAGAATTTGTCAGCAACTCATTCCACTCCAAAGCATGGACCTCCTCACTGGACTGCAACTCCTCACTCTGCTCTGCTGGCTTTGCACCCTCACAGGGTCCCAGCTGCTCTCAAACAAGTCCCATGTGGAAGGACCTGCTTGTACCATTAGGGACAGCTGCAGCTCACGCCAGCCCTGCTGCAGCTGTGGGCCTGAAGAATGAGACCCGCTACTATGTACCTGTGGCTCCTACCCAGAGTGAAGCTCTCGAGGTTTGGACCTGGGAAGGCTGTGGGTCAGAAACACACCCATGGCACATCCCCAGGACACCCTCCTCTCACACACATACCATCAACCCTACTGTGTGTCTCCTAGGCACGAGCAGGGAAGACCAAATGCTAACCCAACAGTTAAATGGGGTAGCTTCAGAAAACTACGGGCAGTGCCAAAGGACACGCTGTTAGGAGTTCAAGTCTTCCCTTGAGGAGGCCAGATCCTGAACAGATCCCATAGACCAGATCTCTCCTTTTTAAGTGAAAAGCAAAAGGCAGAGAACAAAGCCCACAGAGCTGTTCCTCCAGAGCAGGAAGACTCTTGCTTTCCCCATGAGTTGGCCATCATCCGCTCAGCAGCGTGGCTCCTCTGTGGGTTTTGCTGCCCTGACCACTCCATGGGAGACTCATCGATGCTTCCCCTGAAAGA
>NW_010333794.1:12007-30040 GCF_000700745.2 Antrostomus carolinensis
AATACTTGCGTTTGCACGAGACATGAAACCACTCTGGCTGCAGAAAAGGAGAAGTATGCTGTCACTCTAGACAAGCAGGAAGGGAATATGGGTGGAAAACAAACTCTTAACTTCATGCTCCGCACATTGCTTCTGCAGAAAAGGTCAGTTATTCAGGTGCTATGGGGAAGAAGCAAATAGCACCAAACACGCATAAATCAGGCTGGAGTAAGCCTGATCAGAAGCCTTTCCTGTGGCAGGCAGGACTACGTGCCACGCACAGTGGAAGAGACACCAGTTGATACCTTTGTTTGTCCTGTAAAGAAACCCTGGCGAAACAGGACCAAGAGCTACAGCTCCTTCCAGACACAGCCTTCCCACATCTGAGCCTGGAGAAGCAGAAAGCCGGGAGGGGCGAGGTGGCAGGGAAAAGAGCTCTGACAGAGCCCTGCGTAACCTTTCCATTATGGCTGGGCAATTTTCTATTTGCACTTAAATGCAATAATGTAAATAAACTCCCCATAACCCTTGCAGGGCTATTTAGGACGTTTACGAAAACAACCAGCTCCTCTCATCGCAAGCCAAGGGATGCGAACGCAACAGGCACTTCTCATCTCAGTCTCCACACACTTAATGAAAGTGAAGGATTGTGTTCTCTGCACAAAAGCAGAATTGTGTTTCAGGGCTGGGGGTGTGAACTTCGCGCGATGTTCCGGCAGTATAAATAATTGAAAGCTGAGTACGATTAGAGGAGAGTGGCAAAGCGGTGGAGGGGGTGGAACTGTCACGCCTGAACTTTTTGGGCTTGGGTGCTTTGGGGAAGAAAGGCCAAGGAAAAGTCCTGCCGAGGAATTTAATTTTCACACAGAGATTTCAGAAAAAAATAAAAAGGCTGATCTTGATCCCTGGTAAAAGAGGAAATACACGAATAAAGCAGCACTGGGAGAATTCACTGCCTGTGTGAGAGCAGCCCCAGAGCCACAGCTCTGGCTGGGGCCGGTCCCACAGCTGAACTGCTCTCCTGTGTTTTATTGTTCCAGCAAACAAAACCTGGAAAAAAGTTAACAAACAAGTGAGCTCCTCCCAAGGCTGAGCTTTAAAGCCTGCTGTGGAGACCTAATGGGCTATGATGAGACCTTCCAACACCAGAATAATGGAGATGGAGGTGGGATAACACAGGAGGTGTATGTTGAGCCTTGACATGCTCTGCTGAAGACTTTCAGCCCAGTTTTACCATGATTTTGCATAATCCCTTGCACGACATATCAGCCAGGGCCAGAACCAGGGGGCATGGGCCCGATATGGTCTTCCATCATGGTTCAGAATTTTTGGCAATTTCAGGCACATTTTTCTAAACACATGCTTTCCATGAGAACCACAACCCTGCAAGGACTCGTGCATCTTGACGCATTTAGATTTTTAACATGAAAAGCAACCAACACCTATGAAATAGGTCTGAATCCTCCTCAGTTGATGTTCAGTTCATTTGGGAGATCTTCCTTCTTTTCCTCTCTGTGGCTGTATCCAGGAGAGCCCTTCCCACATTGCAGGGTCCCCACCATCCTCACAGCCTCTGGGTGAGCAATAGGCATGGGATACTGCTAACAAGAACAACCTACGCAAACCAAACTTCTAGAAAGCAAGGGAATAATTCCCATCAAATAACCCTTTTGACTAATTTCACTGCTTTCTGTGCTTGCTGCAGGCCCATAAGTGGAGTTTGATACTCTTCAGGTATTCCTTGAAGCATCTTTGCAGGTAACAAGCTTGTGTAGTTCAAATGGTGGATGCAGAGTATCTGACAGTAGGATATAAGGTAACCTTCCTGTTCCTCAGCAGAGTGGCTTTAATCCTTTACAAGTCACGTTCCCACTCCAGACAATGTGAATTCATCCACTGGGAAATCTGCTACCCATTACAGTTCTGCAGCACTCCCCTGAGATTCCCGAGTTGGGCAAACCTGCTCAAGTTAAACTCTTTCTAGATAATTCACAAAAAATGTATGCAGGCAAAAAGCAGGTAAAGCAATTTGGTTTTAGGTTCCAAATAATATCCACAGACTTTTTCACTCTTTGTCTTTTTCTAAAAATACTATCCCATGAATATGTGAGCATCTGGTAATGTAGCATTACTTCACAGTCATCAGGTCCGAACTAGAGAGAGAGGCTGAACCAGAACTAGCATCACAGCTGAACTTTCCCAAACCTTTCCCAAAGGTTACACAGCCTTAGGTCAGGAGCCTTCAGTGCACGCTTCTCTCTCATACTCGAAGTCCACACACCCTCTAAAAAACCCACCACCCCACTGAGCTTTTTATGAGCAGTGAGAGTTCATCACTGCTGAGCTCTGCCACACATTTAATTTCTAAGATTTCCCTGACTGTCCCTGTAATTCTGCAGCCAGGGGAAGCTCTGGTCCAGCTGTCTGGGCTCAGAGCACTTGCTGGGGGCTCCTGACCAGGACACTTCCATAGCTGCTATTTTGGAGATCGGGTCTCCCAGGGGAACTCTGCTTTTTGAACTCTCACTCTCCACCTGAAATCGGAGCCACTTTGTAACTCCACACTCCCCTCTGAACCCTCTAAGGCCTTCCTCCACGAAGCAGAGCTGGCAGTCATGGCCATCCCAGCACCATCACACACCTCACAGATGGACTTTACACTCTCCCCTGGCTGATGAGATTAACAGGGCACTCAGTGTGGGATCCAGGCCTCGTGAAATCATGCAGAGCAAAACCCAAACCTTAGAACTGTCAGAGGCAGCAATTTCCAAAGCACTGCCTATCTCAGATCATGCACCAAGTGCTGCACTCTGCAGCTGCACAGCACTTTGGGGGAGCAGCAGACTGAAAACCCACAGGGGTACAGGCTCTTCTCTTGACAAATAAAATTTATCTGCTGGCCAAAAGCACACAGTTGAGCAATTCTGATTTACTCCAACTAGGATCAGGGATGTCTGTGTGCATCCACACGCACACTCTCCCTAGAGCAATGATGGAAGATACCCTCTAAGAAGCTAAAGGAATAGCAGTAGGAGACTGTGTGTAGTTAAAAAACACAGTAAAGAAGTCAACAACCTCTTTGTGATGCTCCCAATCTTGCTAAAAAAAAACCAACCCACCCTACTCATTTATCTAACTACATATAGAGTCTTGTAGCTTAACTAAACTTTGTTTTACTTCTAGGCTCAGGAGCTCACCTAAAGAAGAGCTACAGAACAAAGATCTGCCAGTGTTGAATTTCTGCTCAGAGGCTGCAAAAGACAGGAAGCCAGTAGAGACAGCAAATTCCCTTCAATAGTCAGAGCAGATCACTAATTGCGGAGCCCCTCTGGAACAGCTTGGATTGTTGCAGCACAGCACATGAGGAGATCACAGGGATGGAGGGAAAAACGCATCTTTAGAGCAGCTTGCCACTTGATGTCATTTTCCTGCCAGACCTCAGAAGTGAATTAGCATTTAATCTGGGTCAGATAATGCAAAAGCTTCTTAAAGGTGGGATGAAATGTTTCAATACTACTGATTCCACATATAGGACATGAACACCACAGAAATAAGGACTTGTTGACATCCAGAACATCAGTATTGTATGAAACAACACCCACGTCATGCAATGACCCCAAACAGCAGCCATCGCGGTCCCTGATGCCATGGTGGGATCCAGGACCCTGGTTTTGTGCAGCAAGGGCATGGAGGAGGGCACAAGCCTCAGAGATGCAGTTTCCAGAGGTTCCTGTCACACAGTGGGGTGTGACAGGACAACCACAGCCCCAAAACCTCACTGCCACCTTGTCCAGAAGGTGTAAGACACCTGTGAGCGTTCCTGATATTGCAATACCTTTTGCGCACAGTGAGAGGTTATGATGGTACCATGGGGCAGTGGCGGGAGACTCACCTCTGACCCACGGCAGCCCCCAGAGAAAAGAAATCCCTTAATCCTTTGATAGCGAAATGAATTCACTACCTCTACAGAGGGGTGTATCTACTGAATCTTCAGATCACTGAGATGGGGTAGCACGGGTATCTCACCTCTGCTCTTGCCTTGCTGCCAGCACACCCTGAGGAGCTGGCTAAGGTATCACATCACTTTCTTATCTCACTTTGTGTCCTGGCCAGACCTGCACATGGGGCAGGCTGAGGAGTATATTAAATTGGTGCTGAGCAGCAAGTATCACCCCACAGCCACCATGCAGAAGATTCCCATGCTGTAGCATATGGGCAATATTCAAGTGTCATCTTTATGTCTCAACAGCATCCAGGCGCAGAAGTATGAAGGGGAGGGTTCCTGGAGGCTGGGGCCCTTTCTCAGCTGCAGGTTATTCACAGTGTTCATTGAACGTGGCCTTTACTGCAGCTTGGCAGGCACTTTGCCATTTCCCCATCATGGCCCTCATCTTTGTCTGACGTGTAAAGTCTCTTCAGAAACAAATACTGGAAGCAGAACAGATTGTTTTGCCAAGCAAACATTTAAATAATCATGGAAATAAGAATTATAAACAATTCCATTTATTCATTGAAGACAAAGATACTGCCCCAAGCCAGCTGGTATCCAAAGACACTGACTGAGTGCTAGAAAGAAAAATGGTATTTAAATAGCCTTTTAATCAGCTGAGACAACCATTCCCAGCTCAATAACCATATCAGCTATTCATTTTTTTTTCCAAATGCATCTCAATTTCCCCAGCAAGCCCCGTTGCTGCCAGGCTTGCCACTGGGCTGTTTTTCTGAGGGCAGGCGTCAGGGGTCTCTGCTGCTACGAGCCAAGTCTCACAAGCGCGGCTGTACCGGGAGCTCCAGCACAACGGCCAAGACGCGGGAGGCAGGGTCAGCACTCACAGCTGGTGGCTCAGGGCTCCTCCTGGAAATCTGGTTTTCTGCATCACCTGCAAACCTTGCCACTGCTGGCCTCTCCACATGCTATTTGGGATAACGGCAGCAGACAACTGGCCTGTGTTGACTGGGAAGAAAGGATGTGCCGTTTCTCCCCACGGAGCTGGTGCTGACCTTTGGGAACAGACGTGTTGACAGAGTGACGTTCAGATTTCCTCTGAATTTTCCCAGGCTTCTTTCAGTTTCAGTCCTGCTCTTAAGGAAGTTGTTTTCAAACTAAACTCTACATCCCAACTGCTGGAGTAATCCCCACAACTCCATGACTATCAGGGATGGCCCTGAAGCCAAGCCCTGGGCCTGAACCTCATGAGTCAGGTATGGAGCCAGGCCCCTGGTCTGGAGAAGGATTTCACAGCAGCTCTCAATGCCTACAGCAGGGTCAGGATGCTGAGGCTCAGCATCCCACACTGAAGGGACAGGAGCAGGAGAAATGTGATCCTTGCAACCCAGACCATCCTGGCCAAGGCCAGCACAGCCCAGAGCAGAGGGAGGCACATGCTTTAACTGCAGAGCCCAGATCCTCTTCTATCCACACAGCCCAGCAGGAGCAATGCCAGTAAGGAAAATCTTCCCTTTCTCCCCCTTTGCCTTATGCTTCACTGTGCACTTGCACCACACCTTGATGCAACCACCTTCTGCCATGCTGTTCCTCCCCACCTCCTCCCTTGCCCTTTTCAACCCCACCTTCTCCTCCAGCTTTCTTGCCCATTTCCATACGCACCCTCAGACGCATACACGTAGCCCACAGAAACACTCCCTGAGCTTGTCAGAGGCTGGGAATCTTTTTAATGCAAACCTCCCACACTGCAAGAGGGGCAAGCTGCATCATGTGCAGAGCCACATCAACAGCCCTCCTTCCCTCCCTTCTCACAGTACCAGGAGCTACGCGCGGGGTGGCATCCATGGAAGAGTGCACTGCACATTGCAGAGTGACCCTGCTGCTGTGGATGGCTGAGAAGACCCGGCGGTGACTCTACTCATCCTGCTAAAAAGGCCTGGTGGGTTGAAGATTAGGAATTAGCATTTGGAAACATGGGGGCACGCTTGCCCCATTGCATTCTTACCTATATTCTTCACCACTGATAAATTTAGTGCATGCTTGAGCTTGTCCATTCACCACTCCTGCAGAGCTAAAAGCATGAGTGTTACAACATGAAATATCATAGGTCCTACAAAAACAGTCCTTACTGAGTTAGACTGCACTGGACCACCAGATTTAGGACTGTAGGTCTCCACTTGGGCAATTAACCCAAATTAACTAATGGAGTGAATATACACAGTTCCACCAGAATCACATCAGGCACCCACCCTGCAGGCACCTTGCACCCATTCCCCCTTTGCTCTGCCCCAGAAAGCCAGCACCCCAAAGCCACCAGATCCCGTTTCAGATCATAGTGACCCAGTGAAAGACAGGGTGCTCAGCCATGTGGCACAGTGACAACCATCTAACTGGAAAAGAGAGTGGATGTTACAATATTTGATACAGCTTGGGGTAGCAGAGAAAGGGATGTTTGCACAGAAGAGCACGTAACGGAAGAACGATCAATAGCAGCAGCGTTCAGATGATCTCCAGTCTGAGTAAGAAAAGCAGAGATACAGACTGCAGTTACTGGTTTTTATAGCACCATTTTTGTTTAATGTCCTCTTCAATGCTCAGTTACTCCATTAGAGCACTATAAACAATCAGGATGACCCTAGCAATAACAAATGAAGCTCTTGATGTTTTATCATCAGCCTGGAAACAACTTACATCTCTTTCCGCTCCCTAATAAAATTCTTGATATTCTTTATTTTTTTTAATCTTCTAATTGGCTGCTAGTGAGTTCCTCTTTCTGCACCACTTTGAAGAAAACCTGCTTAGATCAGCAGACCGCATCAGGCAGATAATTTTTTGCTAACTGATACACAAAGCGAATGCTTGAACAGAGCCTTGTTTATTTCCCTTTTCAAAATAGTGACATTTCAGATGTCTCCTTGCAGCCAAAATGTCTGTGTGGGTCATTGTGTGGCAAGACTGCGATCTGCCTACCTCACATTCCTGCCACAGCTCCGGCGGGGACGTCGTTTGCCCCTCTCACGGCCAGAAACACAACATGGGATTATGGCACGCTGCTAAAGCCAGCTGCTGTGTTTTGTCTTGGAGAAAGCTGCAATTCGCTATTGTGGAAAAGGATCTTCTGCGTATGGAGACCCAGCCATCCTCACAGGAGCAACAGAAAGGCCGGTAACTGAACGTAGGGTTTGGTCCCTCTGCCAAGGCTCTGGTCCTGTTCATAGTCTGACTCCACGCACAGAGTTAGACAGGCATGAAATCACACCAGAACATTTGGAGCTGCTGGATAAAATGCAGAAGATGAGCTGCTGGTGATTCAAGCTAAGACACCAGGCACTGCAGCACGGTCGCATTTTCCCTGTGGGCTTTGCTGGGGAGAGGGTTTCTCAGCAGCAAGGGGCAGCACCCAACTGGGGATATAACATCTGTAAAAAGCCCAAGGGGGTACTGAGCAACTGGCAAGGTGAGGTGGGGAGCAAGAGGGGTGAGGGGTAGGAGCCACCCTTCACACTTGCCAGCTGCAAACACTGTTGTTGCTTCCCAGCTCAGCAAGGAGACTGGGAAGGTGAGCTGGCTGCATGTCCACACTTCTCCACCATATACTTTGGGTAATTATTTATGCACACACTCAACTGCAAATCCACATCCTGCTAACAGCCTCCAAAAGCACTTTCTAGTAAGAAAAACATAAGACTTACATCTATAGATGTCTTTTACTGCACAGCTGAAATGCCAGGAGTTATCCCTGCTATCTCAATAAAAGTGTCCTTTCTCAGCATCTCTGGGGACAAGAGGAACATTGTCAATCTGAACTACCAACTCAGGAGAGGATTCTGCTACCACCACCAGCAAATCCATCAGCAATGGTGGGAGACCTCAGACAGCATCCAGTCTGTGGTACCTGAATAAGCCACCAGCCTGCCACGAGGGTCAGCACTAGCTACAGGTGACGTTTATACCTCTGCCCTGTTCTGCATCACAGGCAAGAGCCACGCACCCAGGTGCATTGTGCATGAGAAAGCAGCGCTTAAAATATTACATTAGGAGGTGGCTTTGACCCCACATGGTGCTCAGGTGCAAATGCCTCTCCAGGGTGACAGACAACAGATAATTGGACTTGACAAGCAATTTATCGTAATGCTTTCATCTATGCAGAGTTAATTCAATACTTTCAATCCTATTTACTGAAACACTGGCACTCTCATGTGTTCTGCTGCCATCATCTGACCCACACTCAGCAGCAGATATGTCTTGGTTGCACAATTAAATGATACAGCAGCGCCCTGATTTAGTTTAAGGCCATATTCGTAGATCTCTGGCCCTCACTGAAGCAGCACAGGGCTGACACTTGGCTTGTTGTATTGGGTTCTGTTTGCTGTACTTCTCACACCTTCATGGGACAAACTCCAGCTTCAAAATCTGATGGTGTGTCCAGTCTCACTGCCTTATTACTCATCTTGAAAACAACGTGACTCCCAATTCTAGCACATGCACTGCTGAAATAGCACAACCAAACACTTGTGGGATTTGAATACTTTGGACAAGAGCAGCCTCTTACTGCCTGCAGTGCCTGGGAGGATTTGCTAGGAAGTGTTTCAAAAAGCCCAGCATCTAGGTAAAGCAAGAGCTCTCAAAACCACTGAGCCACTTCTCACAGAGACAGGCATTCAGCAAAAGGTGAGGTCTCTAATTTTAAAGAAACATGAAATTGCAGTAGTGAAATTAATTACCTGTATTCCTCCCTCCTTGGCCCTGGGCAGCCCCCAGGGTTTCCCCACAGGTCCTGTGCAGTGTCACTGCCAATCAGGGCTGCAATGCCTGTTGTTAAGTCAATACAAGTCATCCCTTTTGTTTCCCCTTCCAGGCAAGAGCAAATGAGACACATGCAGGCTTAGGAAGCCCTGAAGCACAGCTCTGTCATGGACTCAGTGGGATGAGTGGAGCTAGCAGAGACCTGTAGACTCCATCTGCTTTGGACTGGCCTAGAAATCAGCTGAGCTTTACTCACTGAGCATTTGCTTGATTTTCTGCTGGAAGGGCCACATGGCAGTAAGAAGGAACATTACTAAAGTAGATTGATTATGCTAAGGCCTATCATGCATAGTATCAGGCTGGAAAACCCAGGTCCAACCAGTGCTAGCTCAGAAGTTCAAGCTTCCATCAAAAATCTGGAAATCACAGGTCATCTCTTTATCTGGAGCAAAGTGAGGGGGATCTAAGGAGACTACCTTGATCCTCAACAAGCAGGTGGCACCTCCAACACCTGCCACGTGATCCACGACCAAGAGCCAAGTTCAGATCCTCAAGGGTTTGGGGAATGTGGGCTGATACCCCCATGTTGCTCTCCAACTTTTATCATGAAAGGCTGTGCTCTGGGCTTTCCATTGGAAACTGCTCCTCCATGACTGGAATCACTGCAAGGCAAAATGCAGCACAGCCTAGAGCCCCATTACAGGCCAGTCATGGGTCAAACAGCTAACACAGGGAATCCTCCACTGCTAAACCCTGACACAGCTGCTTCACAACAACAGGGGGATATTCCTATCAATGCCAAAAGTCTCCCTGTTGCAGTTGCCTGAAGCTAGAAACACTAGAAGCAGGTCCACCAGGTACAGGGAGCCATTAACAAAGCATGAAGCCTGAGCAATTGCAAGCAGCTGGAAAAGGGGCTGCAGAGCTTCTGCATGAAGCTTTCCATGCCTGCTTATCCATGTGCTGTGGTACGCAGCATTTGCCATTGAGCAAGAACCATTGCACATGAAGCCACAAGTTTCCCAAAATGCAAAGGTTTCCCAAAGTGCCCTAACATTTCATTTGCTTTTCCAACTCCCTTTGCAGACTTCATTAGATTTGTAAACACAAGTTGCAATTCAAGACCCAAAGTCCATTTCACATGCCTCACCTCGGAGATGCTCTAGCAGTATCAAGAGCCCAGAAAATAATAATAGAAAAAAAAAAAAAAAAAAAAAAGTAATCTCTGTGAGTCTAAAAGCACCTTATGGCAAGTCTGAGCACACAGGGCCCTGTACCCATATTACAGCTGGGAAACTGAGGCACAGACCACCACAATCACATGCTGACAGAGATATGACAAGACTGTGGAAACCCCAGGTGAAGACCTCAGCTTCAGTAACTGTGCACCTCACACTGCAAGAGCTAAAGAGGCTGTTGCAGAGGGCTGTCACTGCTCACACAGTGGTGGCCCTGACAGAGATTTCTAGGATGGAAAAGGGTTAAAGGAGGGAATTTTGTTACCTTCTTGTCGTATTTTCTCGTGGGGGGAGAAGCGTTGTGCAAGCAGGAGTTTTCCACTGGCGCTAGGCCCCCTTGCACTTATCAATGGGACCTTTCAGGACTCACTCCCTGATTGAGACATCATTTCCTGTCCAACACACTAACCCCATTGATAACTCCACGCTTGATGGGAACTTTTCAAACCTACCAGGAAAGGCCAAGAGACCCAGAAGAACATACACATGAAAACAGAACTGGGGCAAAAAGAAAAAGGAGAGAGAGAAAAAAACAGTTTTGTCCACAATCTGTAAACTGACAACAAATGTTTATGATTATGCAGCTGTGCATCTTTAGCAGGTACATCCAACACAGAGATGCCACTGACACACTCTCCACAGCAGTGGGACTGGCAGGTCTGGTGCTTCAGACCAGTAAGAACTGGAGAGAGGCACAAGAGGAAGCTCTTTTGTCTTCCAGCAACACAGCAACCACAGGCTTCCCAGGGAGGTTGTGGAGTCTCCTTCTCTGGAGACATTCAAGACCCGCCTGGACGCCTTCCTGTGTAAAATTGTTTAGGTTCCTGCTCCGGCAGGGGGATTGGACTGGATGATCTTTCGAGGTCCCTTCCAATCCCCAACATTCTGTGATTCTGTGATTCTGTGAAATCAGGACTGGCCATAAAAATGGTCCCATTTTCCACCAGAAAAGCCAGGAGGCCGTAACTATATAGCATGAAAAACAGGCAAGCATCAGATGTCCACATAGCAGAAATGACACATAAAGAGGGAGCAAGGATGAAATAAAGACTCTTCAAGAATCTCAGATCAGGTACCAAAGGGAGGAACCCTTTTTTTCCAAACTTATCATGGCAAAAAGCCTCAATGTTGTTTCTCAGGACACAGCCCAGTCAGCTTAATGTACATCCTTAATACCGGCTGTAAAGACTCACTTGATATTCTAACCACAGCCCAGCTCCAATCACAAGCTCCAGCCCAAAATCGACATTTCCCCTGAAGTTCAGGAGTCTGTCAAAGCACAGGTTTTGTTTTCACCCCAAGCAGTTATAATTTTGCTGCCTACAAAGGTATCAACAGATCTGGATTATTGCTAAATAGCACACCAACCAGAAAGCTCTCCCTACCCGTGCAGGTGCTGGGGAGCAGAACCAGAAATGAAGTAGCTGATGCCCACACTAAAACTTTGTAATTTGGATTTTTCCTGTTTCCTGGCTTCAGACTTTGGTCAGCAGTTATCCAGCAAGAAAGCTTTTGATGAAATCTAAATACTAAGGCACAGAATACAGCAAGGGAGTTGTACAAAATTGCAGAAGTCAGGACACCAGCTGGCTGGGTAAGTGGCTAGGAGGAGGGTCTGGAAGGTTTCCACTACCATCTCCATTACTGAACTACTGTGGGAGTGTGCAAAAGCTCTGTTGTTTTCAGCAAATTGGGTAAGTAGTTTCTGGGGGCCCAAAATGTAGCTGTCTTTCTGTTCTAAGTGCATCTGAAGTATTTAAAATTAGATTCCCTCCTCAATAGGAACCATTCATGAAAATGTCAGCTTTAAATGCCTTTACAGTGCAAGTTACTCAGTGAGCATACCACCCACTCATCTTATACCCTACAAGGACAGAGTCTGAAAAATTTCAAGATCATGACATGCAGCAGACCAAACAAGCACAAAGCCTTATTTAAAGGCACTATTAACCCAGCTGGAAACATGACTAGAAGTGTGAGTGGAAATAATATTTTATGTCAGACAAGACAGACTTACCTGCAGGTCAAAGAACTTGCTGTATCTCCGGTAGATGATCTGGGAAGTCAGGTCAGACCATGTTACATTGATGATATAGACCTGTTCAGGGAAAAGAAAATACAAGTTAAGGTGGGCTCTGAAGCCTGATACCTCCAAAGGCTGAACAGTCAGTGCAGGTAAATTCTGCCTCTCACTGGCTGCTCCTGCTAACAATGAGGAACACAGCCCTGGGTGCAGGATTAACCTAAATTGAAGCCATTGCTCTGTTGCAGCCTTTAGCAGAGGTCTTCGGAGAGTACCCAGTGTTCTTCCACCCATCCCCAGCTCCCACTGATTTTGCTCTCCTCAGGATGAAAGCTTTAATTGAGTGACAGCACATTTTCTGGTCCCTGGTAGCACACCCTGCCCTCTACCTCTGCATGTTTGGAAGGCCCCAGGGAATGTTGCAGGCACAGTCAGGAGAGTCATTCTACTCCTGAAGCAACCAGCCTGTCATGGGCTGTTGATGTCTAAGCCCATGCTCCAGCTTCTCCTTGTACATGGAAATGCAACTGTGGCCTTTCCCAAGCAAGACGTGGCTCTAGTTCAACAAGGGAATTCAAAGGGAACTCAGCCCCAGGGGGGCTGTGGGATTACAAGGCAGCACAACTGCTTACACACACCTGTACACACGCAATGACAACAGCTCAACCCTATAGCACACAGCCCCTGCCGAGTCACAGCGTGCCGCTCAGCACCTCTGGCACCTATCAGACTGACTCAAAGGTGATATAAAGCAGGTTAATGGCAGTGACTGTTTCCTTACATCAGTGGAAACAGTAACACGAGCCCAGGATTTCCCTTGTCCAGCCCTAGTCCCTGCCCAAAACAATCATCTTACAGGAACACTGGTTTTGCCGGAAGCTGTGATAAAAAATGATGTGCACACTCAGGCACACACATACATGTATATATAACACACAAATGTTTCTTTTTGACCCTAATAGCTCCAAAACACAAAAAAAAAACCATAAAGGAAAAAATGAGCCAGATTCTGCTCTCTCATACATTGGCCTTCAGGCCAAACGCTTGACCTGCTGCCTTGAAGATAGATACACAACAAGGCTTCAGCAAACACAGCGATCATCAAGGGTGACCACTGAGGGTGACTACACAATGCCAATGTAATGGAAATCACAGCTAGGCCAGCTCCTGGGTCTTTAAAGTAATTTCCAGGTTTCACAAATGGAGTGAGATAAGGATCTGGCAGAGGAAACAGGAAAGCATCCCTCCTCCCTCAACCACAGCCCTGCAGCAGGAGCTCTCCCTTTTGCCATGAATGCAGATGTGAAGCACTCAGTTTCCAGCAATGGGGGCTGGATAAGAATTACCCTCTTCTCCATCTCCCCCAGGACACCAGCACCTTCCAAGGTGCTGATGCAGGGTATTTGCCTCTGTGTGTTTTAATGATAAAAGGTATTGCATGAAAAGTCCTGGAGGGATGTTGAAGAACAGTCTTAACAATGCATTTGAAGGACCAAGGGATTTTTCCCTTCTTCTTCTTCTTTCCCAGAAGAAGAGAGATGTCATCTGATGTCCTGGAAACCATGGAGGTCCCTGCAGCCTCACTTTCCTCTCTGCTTGTTACGACCACATTTAGTCCCCAAGGCAGTTTGCCCCCCATCTCCTGCAGCCCAGTTTCATGGTATTTCATGGCACACTGAGCACAGACTGTTGAGGAGATCTGGGGCCTTTCATAGAGCACTGAGGGTAAGGACAAAGAGCCTGAATTTGACTCAGTTATCATATCAAACTTAGCTGCTGCTCCTACCAGAGCAAAGACCATTGAGGCTGGCAAAGGAAAGTCCGCCCAGGGGTGACTCCAGCAAATCCAGGTTATTCTTCTGCTGTGTCTCGTATTTCTCCTGGAGATCCAAGCCATGCAACCTCCCTCCCGCAGCACCCATATACATTACAATGACACCAGCACTGCCCTACTTCATGAATAGGAGATAAGACTGTGTAACTGAAAATTTCAGGTCCCCTTTTAAAGATCTTACCCACGCAGACAAGCCAGGAGTCAGAGCCTGGGAAGGAAGCTGCTGTTGCCAATTTTCAGGCCAGCTACACTACGCTGAAGAATATTTTTCCATGTGTTTGTTGTGGAACAAAAAAAAAAAAAAAAGGTTTGTAGCTTCACTCTGAACTAATTCACAACACAAATATTTCTACTCGGTCTCTATCCAACAGCTACTTTCAGATGGAAAACCCATTCGATTAAAAACAGATCATGACAGATGGGAGCTGACTGGGATCCAAAAGCAATTTCAGATACTGTAGTTCCGGGCCTGGGTTCTCACAAAGGGGACTAGACAGGGATAGGAGAAACATATTGTACATGCAAAGAAAGATTGTATTTTTCTTTAATTATGCATCTTTTCTCCAGAATCTAGAAACAAAACACATATGCCAGAGGCATCCAGTTTTTTCAATTTCATGGCATTGTAGGCTTCCTGATGTTACTCTTCAGAACCCACAAAAACTGTATGTATGTCCTCAAAATTTTTAACAGCCTGCAAGTCTGCTTGATCGAGATCTAGTCCAGACATGAGTTTAGAGTCCAGCATCGTGCAGTAAGTGGAACAACACCCCCATGATATGAGCTGGGGCTGAGCTGGGTGCAAAGGGATATTCTGGGCAAGAGGTTGGATGCATTTGGTGCAGGGAGCAGGTGTAGGAGCAGGACACCACTACTGCACTGTGCAGATATGGTCCCAGCTCTGAAATCCAGGCTTTGAAGGAATGAAACTGCTTCAGTGAAGCCAGGAATTTGCTGCACATTTAAAATAGTAACTAAATCTTTTTGAGCCTTAGGTCTCCTCAAGCTTAGCAAGTGATGAACTGGGCAGCATGCAGATAGACTGACTTCTATTTCATGAGAAGATCATAGCAAGAGCAAGAAAAGCCTTTAATCATAACCCGCAGTTCTGTGAAGCGAGAAACAAATGGGCTTAAAATCTGCATGGTGGGACACAGGTGCAAAATCTGACATGGCTATTGATTTTCTTTGCTTGTTTGCATAAATCAAATTGCTTCTTGAAAGCTGCTATTTAAAATAATGGGGAATCACCGTTTCCTTGAACTCAGAAAAGATCTGTAAAGTGCTAGATTTTAAAAGCAAGGTCTAGAGGTTTCAAAAGCCTTGGATATCACATTTCTCTCCCTCAGAGATCAGAGTTTGGTGATTATTCATTTCTGCTGCCTTAGTCGGACCCATAATCTTTTCATGAGCAGCAAACATTACATCAGCTCACCTCATCATTTTTTTTCACTCAGATCTTAAAATGGGCCACTGTGAAAGCGATCAACGACATCCCTGGGGAGAATGAGAAAAGCAGTCCTGGGGGAGCCCGAGGTCACGCCAGTGCAAGGGGACAAGGAGGCAGCAGGAAATATCAGATAAATACAGAGAGCTGTCCCACGCTCAAACGCCCAACACTGCCCTCGTGAGCTGCCTGCAGATCTGAGGGAGGGCTTTCTGCGGCACCCAACGGCTCCCCAAAACCGAGCCACATAAGCCACCACTCCAGCACACAGCTGGTCCTGCCTATAGGAGAATCCCAGGTCCTCAGCAAACTGCTTCTTGATAAAAGAAGATAAAATCAAAGCATCTGACATGTCTTGGAGCAAGCTCTTCCATGTAAGCACAGTGTTTTCCTACAGTCCATACATGCACAGAACCAAACTTTGACTGTGACTGCAAATTACAGATTACTACAATAACTAATGACTTAAGGCAAAAAGATCTGCTTTATGTATCTGCCATGTTTATGATCTTAAAGGAGTCAAAAAGCAGCTGCTGTTCAAATGTTCCACCTTAAAAATCCTTAACAAAAAAAGAGTCCTTAACAATAAATAGTAATTGAGGTACAAATCCAAACAACTCGCTGCACAATCACTGGGTGCTACAGTCACTAAGAATGTTCAATTTTTAATTTCACAAATTCAGTCTTTCTTTCAGTCTACCATATATTTTAAAATTAATCCTTCTTCAGATAAACAAGAAGCAGGCCTGTACAAACTGGAGAATATTAATCAGGAACTGAGCTTGATAAGCAGCTCTTAATATTCATGTTGCATGAAAGAAGGTGCAGGATGTCAAGGGGATTTTATCAGCTGCTAATTATTGTTTCATTCTTCCTCTGGGAAACTTCCATTTTACTCGTCACAGAGCAGAAAATCTACTGCAAACTGAAGTTATTGCTCTCCCTTTACTTCCTACTCTAAGCCACGAGGAGAGATGACTTCCTACTACAAAAAGCACTCACTCAAATGTCATTGGGCATGACTTATCATTGAATGTCTTGTTTTTATTGGAAAATATCCAGTTCCAGCTGGCACAAACCCCAGAGGTAAAGAATTCAGGTTATTCTCATGTGACTGATTTTTCAATTGGCTTTTTAGAGGCTAATGTTTTGCTTTCTACAGCCAGATGAGCTGGAGTGGAAGATAAATGCCCGAAATGAGCAGTCTAATGAGACCAAGATAAGAACATCCACAAATACAGGAGCTATTGGCAAAGAGAAAATTGAAGAGCAGAGACTAGAAACATCCCTGCATACATAAGAGAGGGTGCTGTTAACCTTTAATAAGTAATTACTGTAAATACCAGCTATTAAGAAAGTTTTATGAATGCAAAAAACAACGCTATGGTGCAATTTGTATGCAGATACCATCACGACGGTCACTTTTATCCTGGAAAATGTCAGCTTCTTCAAAGTCTCATATTACAGTGTTGGATGTTTGTGCTTTAGTGAATCATGATTGAGCTGGAAAAGGCAATCCTTCCTCCTGCCCCACCTCCCCGTATTCCAGTGCTATCACTGCCTTTGAGCTGGACACTTTCCACCTGCACAGCTCAGCATGTGAACTCTCCCTAGTCCACTTCCGTGCAAAGTCAGCCCAGCTCCCGCCAGGCATGCAGCAGTTTCAGCTGGTTCATTTAGCTGGGGGAGTTTACATTAAAACAGCTCAAACTGCAGCAGCCCTCCACAAAGTCAACTTGCATCTGTGCCCTAAATTACCGGAGTGTAGGCACTGCACCAACTTACTGTTTGCATAACCATTTTAATGTCAAAGATGTTCTGATGAGCACAGATCAGTGCTGGCCCAGACCCAGATTTGGAGTGGTAACAGCCTAGACACAACACTTTTGGTACCCACAAGGGCAAAGTCTTCCAGAAGCAGCATGGTTGATTTTAGGTAGCTTCCTCCATCCCCCAAGACAGTGGCACCAGTAGCCAGGGTTTCTTCCCCAGGCTGAGAGCCCCCAGTGTCCTCAATTCCTGCTCTATACAAGAGCCAGTGTGGCAACAGGGAGAGTAAAATGCCCCAGGAATAAGCACGGAGAATGCAAGCCCTCCTCCCGCACACATCACCTGTGCCTTCGCTTGGCTTGGATTGCATTTAACTCTGGATCCAGTGAGTGCAGCATGGGCTCCTTGCCCAGCTCATCAGCATCCAAAAGGCCCTGAAAAGCACTGTGAGACCTGGGAAATTCCCACAGAGATGAAGTCAGACCCTCAGCCCTGAGCCCACGGTGAGTCCACCACCAGTGCCATGCAATGATGTCACCTTTCAGCACAACGGTCTCTGAGGGACCACAGCTCAGATGAGGCAGGGCCAAGGAAGAGCTATTTTCAACCCCAGTCCGGAGCTGTTCTCGCCCCAGGAATTTGACGACTGAGCTGAGCAATGGAGATGAGGCTCAGAAGAAACATGAAACCCAAGCAGCCCCCAAGCAGGAAAGCTTCTCACAGGGTGGTTGCTGCTGTGGCAGGGTGCCTCAGAGCAGTCCCGAGCACGGGGGCTGACGCAGGCTGCACGCAGGTGCGGGACGTCTGGCTTTTTCATGAAGCAGATGTGGTTTCACAGACATCTCTCTACCCGGCTCGTGTTTCCATTACCAGCGGGGGAAATGGAACTGAGAAAAAGCCAAAACGACCCACGGGTCTCAGGGACAAATGTTGCACCTACCTAAATTCTGGAAGCAAAGCAGAGTTACAGTATGCTGGGAGGGAACAAATTGGACAGCCCCAGCATTCACCAGTTCTCATCTGTGAGCAGTCACCACACAGGCAATTTCA
>NW_010333794.1:30085-34975 GCF_000700745.2 Antrostomus carolinensis
CTAATTAAACATACAGAGAAAGATAAAAAGAAAAAGAAGGGATAGGAGAGTTTTCCTTCCTTCACTGTTTTCTTTTGTGGATCTTGTTTCAGCTCTGAATAGCAAAGCAAAAGGATTAATGCTGGATTAATGCTGCTTCTCTTTTTAGCCTTATCACATCAGATCTGTCCTGTGCGCAAGAAAAATAAACTCACTTCCAGCTCTGAATGCCACCATACTCTGAGACTCAAACTGAGTCCTTTCTAGTTTAGAAAACCCCTCCACCATATGGGCGTAGATCTTCCTCCTGATCTTCCTCCTGGTGGAGGATTAACCAGGATGAAATCCATTTCTCTTTGCCAAATCCTGGTACTTAAATACAAATGAGAATAGCAAACAACTGCCTCAAGCCAGCCAGCAGACGTCCCTGGGAACACAGGAAGAGGAGCTCATTTGAGTATGGAGGCACCTGGCTAGCTGTTTTTGCTGGTTTAATAGCTTCGGGGGTATGGGCCAGACAAGTAACAGGGTTGTGTCTGAATGACGAATCCAGCTCATCATGCTTACACAGGCAGAGTAAGACAATACTTAGACATCTGTATTTTTCTCATACATTGATGAGGTTTCAAAACCCATGGTTCAAATTTCTATTTAGTCTCATCTTCACCCCCCATGTTTTTGGCATTTTCCAACTTGGGTTTTTAAGCACTGACTTCAGGCCTTCCCAGCACTTCCCTGCTAAGAAGATGCTAAGAAGTCCCAGACAATCAGAGCAATAAGCCAAAAGGGGAAAAAATCTCCCTGCTGCATTTCTTTGCATGGTCATTTGCATGGCCATGGTAAAATGGAATTTGCACCCATGATTTGTGACAATAACTTGACCAGAGAGCTGCAGAACTGGAACAGCTGGGAGCCCTGCAGCTCAGTTACAAACCACCTCCGAGCCTCTTGCCAGGCTTGTTTGATTACTTCATTTAACTTCATTCTTAGGGGAGTGTGAGCAGAATATGATGTGTCTAATTCCTGCAGACATGCAATATCTGTGTTGCATTAGCAGAGCTTTGTTTGTTTTTTAACTGATGTCCTGGGTCACCTCAAAGACCTGTCAAGGCTCGTATCTTATCCCCAACATATCCAGTAACTGGAGCTTACAGAAAGAGAATAACACTCATAAAGGCTGGTCACTTCCCTGTTACCTCCTCCCAGCTTCAGGAAGCAGAATAGAAGCTTCCCTGGAAGGAAAGAACAGACAAAGAGAGAGGACAACATCCACCCACTAGATTTACATATGTGCATAAGAGAGGGAGAGCATCTGTGCAGAGTACAACGTGGACTCCTATTTCTGTTTCCAATCTGTTTCCACCTACCTACATTTACTTTCCATGTGTGATGGAACTATTTGCAAAGCCAAATAATCACAGGACTGAGTTTCTGCCATTTAAGAGTTGACAGACAATTAGAAAACACAACATCTAAGCCTACAGAGCACTAGAATAGTCAAGTGACAAACATAAAATGGAAACAAGAACATACAGGCTCTTGGTGAAATCTGGCTCCCTCATGGCCTTCTCAGATACCCTGCCTGGGTCTGAAAGAGACTGTCTATGGCAAGCAAACAAAAATAATCCAGCTGCGCTTGAAGGTAAGAAGTTTTCAGCTTATTGCTTCTTAAATGTAGATGCCACTGAATTGTAGACTATTAACTCAGTGCTTGTGTCTTTCTCCCCAGTTGGTGGACCCCAATATATGAGAATGTCCTGGTGAAAGAAGAGAAATTCCATTTGAAAAAAGAAAAAGAACTGGAAAAAGCAACCATCAACAAACAAAATAGACCCTGGAATTTCAAGTCCTTCAAGTAACTGAAACATTCTGAATACAAAAATTGCATGAATTTCACTAAATTGGTTTTAGAAACTGATTTGTAGTTGACATTATTCTGAAAATAAACATATCACCCCTGAAGAGGAGTGAGGATCTCAATGTAGAAGTCCTCAGTGCCAGTGTTGGATGGCGAAGTGAGGTGGAGGCCCCTCTAAGTAGTCACTTCTCACCTCTTACAGCCATTGTGTTGGTCACTGGGTAAAGGATAGACACAAAAGGAGAATGGCACTTTTAAAAAACTATTTTCAAAAATGAAGATAATTTCATTCCCCTGCCCCTAGTCTCTACATAAGAACAAATCTTATAAATTGACTCAAAACTGGCTTCATTCTGCTTCCACTGAAATTAATTTTAATAGGGAAGTACTGAGGCCAGCTATGAGCTCCTTTAAAATCTCTCCTTAGTTTATAACTCATCTTTCTAGCTTCAGCTATGAGAGATCACTCTGCTGTCGGGTCAGTGCTGGCACCATTCAGATGAGGGCAATGTTTGTAATTTAAATCCAGCCCTGATCCAAATGGGTGCAACCTGCATCTGGATCTGACTGCCATTACGGAGTCATCAGACACATGGAAGCCAATGGGAAGAGTTTTATTCCCTTCATGGTGCTGGATCAAACCTCGCATGAAAGTGCCATTGATAAAATACCAGAAGGATGCTGCCATATCAGAGAGACTTAAGAAAGAAGCAGCTGAACTGATTCTGGCACAAGAAGAATTGACTTGGGGGATGTTCAAAAGAAGATGAGTAGAACTCTGCTCATATTTAAGGCAAAGAGATTTTTGTCATCATGTGCCCTGGGGCCAGGGATGTAGGAATAGCTTGGTCAAATGATAACTAACAGGAACCTGCTTGCTACGGTGTTAAATGCATCAAGATGGACAAGACACACAGAGAGAAAATACGATCTGGAAATCGCCATTTTCCAGTTAACATCAAATCTCACACATCTTTGCACAGTTATTTATGCCTGTGGGAGATCTCGCTAAGTATCTACCTTTCTGCTCTGAGAAAAAGGGTCCATCTATGTTGTACCAGCGGGGTTGTACTGATGCGTTTTCCCAGCTATGGAGCTTGTATACAGTGCTAGAGCATACACAGCTGGTGGCCACATGAAGACAGAGCACACTATATCGCTGACTCTGTTCCATCTGCAGGCATAGAGCAGATTTTTGCACGTGGTAGGTACGTAGCCTTACTTACACAAATGACTAAAGCTCCCTGCACAGTCAGTCTCAGTCTTACAACTGCACAGAGGCGTTGCTAAAACCCAACCTTCCTTTCAGCTTCTCATGTTCAGGATTCCTGCTCTGCACCAACACTTGCATGTAGTTTATATTAGCATGCAAATCTTCCAGCTTTGATTTGTAACCTTACATATGACCCCCAGATGCAGTGTTGGAAAAGCAAAGCAAGGGCCTGGGAAAGGGAGCAAAATTCCTCCAGGCCCTTCCAGAACAATGACAAAGCTCTGGGACATTCTTAGTCCAAATAATGGAAATTCTCCTGGGATTTTGCCATAGAATAGTGGGATGATTTTTTTTTCTTTTCATTTTGAGTAGAGGGAAACAAAAAGTTCATGTAAACCAAAAGACCCTCGGATTCACAAAGCCACACTTGAGGGGTACAGTACTTAAAGTGTCATCTACAATCTCCAACAAAAAAACAACTCTGAAAAACTCTTTTAATTTCTATACTATGTGTAACTACGTTTTTCACGCACAACTTAAGGATAAAACTTGAGGTGAAATCAACTAGACCAAACAGCAAAGCATCACAGAACTGCAAGCGTAATATGCTGACAGATGAGTATTTAAATTTTAATTGCAAAATTCTAGAAGGGTCGCTGAAAAACAGACCTATCCTCAAAATGTAAATACCACTCAAAGATGCAATGCATGTAGATTTTCATTATACTGCATGACCATATACATGTAAGACTGAATGTACTTGCTCTCTATAGGAAAATCCTGGCAATTTGAAACCAACTCTTGGAAAGAAGGGAACAAGTTTCCACAACCCCAGAAAGATGCAGTGCTGAAGTCACTGGAAAAATGTATTTCACTGCAGTGACCTTTAATTTCAGGCTTTGGAGCATCCATGTTTCTTGTGGGGAGAAGAGTGAAAGAAGAAAATGATTTTGTGTCCTAGTATTGCAACGAACGCCCGAACTGCACTGTGAAAAGCCAAAGAAGAGGCAAATGCAGAGCACCCTCCTTATTCCCTCCCACACTGCTTCTGGCCAAGGCAGGAAAACTGATGCGAGAGTCCAGCACAGAACAGATTCCCTCCTGTCAGGGCACAGAACTGAATTGAACACAAAATTACCTTCTTCCTGTGGAACTTCAGGGTTTCCAGGAAGATACTCTGCCAAATCCTTGCACCCTCAACCACTGCCTCTTTGCTAAGTTGAACTATTGTCTCTGCCCTTTCTTTCCCTCCTACTCTTCTCACAATCATCCTCCTTTTCCCACGCTTGGCTTCCTGCCTTCCCTCTTGCTCCCTCTCGCTCTCTCCCACCCTGGAAGTGCAGGACTATCACGGACAGCGTAAACCCATCGCTCTCCAACTCTGCAATGCGCAGCCTGGGCCACACACAGGCAGAGACACATGCAGCCATCCTCACCGGTTTCCAGATCGGGTTTATTTAGCACACCAGGCTGCAGGTTCTGCAGACAGGCAAGTGTGGCCCTGCCTTCCTGGGATACAGAAGAGACTTTTACAGCCTGGAACAATACCATGCTCAGGGCATTTCTGCTCCCCCTTTAAAACCTGCAAATATAATGATACTACAGTAAGAAAATATATTTAACTGCTGGGCACAGAGATAACTTCTGGACAGGACAGTCACACTGTCTACCTTTGTCCCCAGCTGAGGGGCTGGGAGATAAGTCTCCAGACTGTACTGCAGCCAGAGGAGAAAGTCCCCAAGTTGTGCTACTGCCCTGCCCACCAAACCAGCCTGCTTCTCCACAGACTGTACAGAGGGTACAAAGGAGATAGATCATAGAATCACAGAATGGTTTGGGT
>NW_010333795.1:0-26984 GCF_000700745.2 Antrostomus carolinensis
AACCACACCCCTTCTAATGCACCCCAGGATAGGGCACAGTACTCACTGATTTTCATTACAGAAATAGCCATGTGAAATCAGCTAATAGGTGACACAAGGGTTTCCTTTTTGAAATCATGACGCCTGTATTTTGTGTCTGTTGAAAGCACTGTTTTGGGAAGCTTGTTGTGGCAGTTGGATGATGCACTAGTGGGAAGATGGGTTTGCTTTCTGACCCAGTGTCAGTCTCTGCATTCGCACCGCTCAGGCACCATCTGACATGCAGACCAGATGCTCAATTGCACACACACTTTAGATGGGTTGGAAGAAAAACCTCAACAGTTACCCAAGTTAGGCACGTTTGGACACTGTCTCCTTAAGCACAAGAAGCTGGACAGTATGCAGGGAGGCCAAAAAAACAGATTTCTCACTATAGTCCCAGACATGCAGAGTTCATGGAAACACATCTATTACTCACTGCACTTGAAAAAGCTCCTCTCTGGCAAATGGAGGACTATCCACAACTGGCACCACAATAAACAGAATACACAAGCTTCAAAAGCACTGGAAGGCTGACTTGATATAACATAGGAAAGTCAAACATCCAAAAGCAGAATTCTGAAATGCACAAGTATGTATTTTTCCTACTTTATTTTTTCCCCTATATCTATAAAAATGGACATTTCAAGTAGGGCCATTACACTGACCTGCACCTCATCCCTAATTAAAAAAAAAAAAAAAAAAGTCAAAAGCTTTTGATGAAAGTGCTCTACACTGCAGGAGAAGCAGATTTGTTTCTGCGAAAGGTGCCAGGCACTCTGTTGACCAGACCTGTCACAAGTTCCTCATTTCCTCACTAGATGGACAGAAAGTGAACACGGTTGTCAAACAGAAGTGGAGAAGGAGCGAGTTGAGCTAATCTAAAGCACACCATGCTAGGGAAAGGTGTACAGGGATTTTTAACCATAACTTCCATCCATTGCATTAAGAATTATATTCCCAGGAAAAATGTTAGTTTTCTGCCTCTGCAGTGTGTAGTATTTTTTATTATTTTTTTTTTAGAGGTGATGGGGATGGACTTGTCCTCACATACACATACTGATGTATGATCTATAACCCATTCTGAGAGTAGATTGACTATTTTAACAATCCAAAGCAAAGCAAAGCAAATTTCTCTACGTCTCTATACCCAACTCATTCCCAGAATCAATTTTACTTAATTGTTTGAAAGAAATATAACACCACTTCAAAAGCGCTGCAAAATCAAACCAGTGGGCCATTCTTTAGAAAGTAAATTCTTAGCATTCAAAGTTTCTCAACACAGTAGCTTCCGTTTCTGCATCTGCGATGTTAATTTTTGAAGATGCCAGCATAAAACCATTCTGCTTTCATTGACTATTTTTACCATGATTACACAGCATCACACTAGCTATTTTTACTGGGTTTCTTAAGTTCTTAAAGAACTCTAAGATACAGCTGAGAATACAATGAAGTTATGTGAAATAGATGCACAGAGTTTACAGGTTTTTTTCTTATGATCTGTAAAATATTTAAAGTGAAAACACATCTTCCCCCTCTCACACATGCATTTATAGGAAGTTCCTTCTCTCCATCTGTTAAAATTTAATATGATTTCAGAAACACTTATCTCTGATGACACTCGAAAGATTCAGAGCAATGAAAAGTCAGATCATAGCAGTCTCTACAAGAGACCTTAGAGACCTTAGTAGTTACTTATATGGTAAAACTTCACCTTTCAGCTATGTTCATCTTTCATAAAATTATATTTTTAATATACTGAAAATACAAAGTATAGATAACCAATTTAGTAACAGACTACTAAACTTCATCCTAAAAGAAACCACGGGCTAGAGAAAACATTTCTAAACAATACAGTTTGCAATCAGAAATCAGGAGTAGCTAAAGGAAAAGTTGCAATTTTTATTTATTCAGCTGCATGCTACTTTGATGTATGGAAAGCATGATTCTTGGCAACTGTCAACATACCAGGATTTAGCTGAGCACCAGGAGCACAGACAATTAGTTCTCAAAATTATTAAACACAACTAAACCTAATTGCACTGACAGATATACTCAATCTCCAGATTTTCTGAGGTCCTCTATTCTTCTGTCAACAGTACGCCTACATACTCCAGAACCAACAATTGCAAGGATCACAAGCCACTGCCACATAAACAGTACTTTAACACAGTTTGAAAATGTACTGCAGCCGAATGTGTTAGAAGTATAACATCTATCCTTGTTAAATAAAATAGAAAATAAAGGTGTTAAAGGTATTAAAGGTATAAATGGGGCATCCCAGAAAATACAGAGCTGACAAAATTAATGAGCATTGGGAATGGATGGTTCTTGATGTCCATGTGTTTTTGGTAATATTTCATAACTTAAGGAACAGCTTTCATTTCCATAATGAAACAATCCTCTATTGTCCTTCTAATTCATTTGTTAGTTCTCAGATGAAAGACAAACATAAAACCATTCTAAATTAATTCATTTCTTGGACTACCAAAAAAATGTATGAATGAATGACTGAATGAACACATATTTGAAAGAAGTACACATGCAACAAAAGACTTATTCCTTTGAGATTACAAGGCACTTCTGAAATGCCTCACTGTACTTTCAGTTAAGATGATGCTTAACCTTAGCTTGGTATGGGATGAAGAAAATAATAGTGAAAAACAAAATGCTCCAAACAAAAAGCATAAAATCTAGAAATCAGACATGCAGCCACTAAATCCAAAGCTTTAAGACTGTTTTTTATTTACTTACATGTTGCAGGATAAAAATCAACCAAAATTCAAAGGAGCCTGCTCCCTCAGAGCCAAGTAATTACATCTACAGTTGCTGTCAACTGGGAAGTGAGCATCTCTAGCTGTCTCTCCCCTGAAATAATCCCAAACTGCCTGTTGTTCCAGGCTGTACTCAGAACCTCTCAGCACCACCAACGTCTTCTCCACAAAGCTGAGTTTACAGATCTCCTCTCCCCCATACTTCTGTGACATCACCTAACACTGAGGTGTCTGTGCTACTGCTCTCCCACAGGCATAGGTCAAGTTAGCACATGCAGGAAACAGAAGGCAAAGGGGGGTAAAAAAACCCAACCCAAATCCAGATGCTCTGCTTTTTGAGGCTGCACAATTTCCTCAAACTAGCTTTTATTAGCTGTAGCTATTGTTCATCTGGCAAGCAGTCCCAAATCACAGTTATAAAAACAGAAATAATTTTAATTCCTTTTATACCCAATCACAATATACACTACCTAAATTTACTGTGATGTTTGATTTTTTTTTTTTCCTACATCTATTGGAGAAATCAAAAGGGTCGGACAAAAAGCTCTGACAGTAATAGGCACCCTCCAACAGAAAGACAGCAATCAATTACAAACCATTTGCAGAAACTGTAGAGCTGTCACAGTCTCCTTTACAGCTGCAGTTCAAGTTAGATTGCCTCTGATTGCCAAGCCATTTCCCCCCCTTGTATCTACAAAACTAGGGCAGCTTCAGATAATTTTTCAAATTACATTAGCAGACCTGCATGCCAACCCAAGAAGTGAACTGCAATATGGTACAGGCAGTTACTTCAGCAAATTGTGTACAAGCCATTAATACTGTTAGACGTGACAGATCTGAGGCTGAAGAGAGGGCAGGGAGCAGACCTGTCTGCTCAATTGCAACACGTAATTTAGAGCATTAGAGCAAATTTAGCACATTCAGAGCAACAACTAGCATACATGAATTGTTCTCTGTGTATTTAAATCCTGATGAACGGTGTCTAATTTTCTGTCATCTGGTGTATTTGACACAGAGGATCAGGAGTGGCTTTGTTTTTCTGCTCCAGCAAAGTTGATGCCCCAGAATCTCCTTCCCTCCAGCAAGACAGGAGCTCAGTTGTATATGTCCGCACAGTGCATGGGGGGTAGCGCATACCCTGGGTGACCAGGGCACCCCAAGGGACCCAGGGGAACCTGGCCAAGCAACAGCCTGCTTGTGCAGCCAGCCACCAGCGTATCCTACCCCTTGGGGTCACCTCTGCTGTATGCCTGCAAAGAGTCCTGCCCCTAAAACACTGCAGAAGGCCTAAAACAGGATAGCAGAGAAATCCACATTACCCCTTCCAAAGAAACAATGTGTCCTAGGGGGAGAAAAATCCAGTTTATTCTTGACTGGTTGCAAAGACTTTTTGGGAATGTAAGCAATATGTTACACAGGATATAGATTATTTCTGTTGGAATGCCTTGTGCAGCAGGAGATGGGCTAAAGACCCACAATCACCAGGCTTCTTCCCAGTCTCAGGGGAAACCGCATAAAATAATAGATATAATAGACTGAAAACACCTATAGACACCTCTAATAGACTGAAGTAGATGACAAAGTAATGTCAAAAGTAAGAGAGGATCAGCTCCTCTGGGTAGGCATGGCTAAAGGCACAATGTATCTTCCCTGTTCTGGTCTTCTGAGTTTGTACTGCCTTAACTCTACCAGTTTTTCATACAGCCTAGTACAAGACAGTAATATACTCCAGAACCATAAAAACTCCAACTTCATTTCTGTTATGCAAGACTGTAACACAAGTGCTATCAGAAATTTGCTTGGAGATACAACCAACTCATCAACAGAAGTATCAAACGTATTTCTGTTGTCAAAATGCAAAATCACAGCCATCAACATGAAAACACCACCCAAGCTGGCTGTTGAGGGGCTTGAAACAATATGCACTTGAGCTGGACACAGGCTGCAATTTGACTGACTCAGAGCAAAATGGACAAAAAATTGCTCTTTAAAGACCTATGTATTCAAAGGTAGACACTAATTCTGGGGGTCCCTGCCTCAGCTTCCAAAGTCCTGATCAAGAGAAGGCCTGAACATCCATTACTCTAGCTGAAATCAAACCGCAACTGCAGACACACAAAGGTTCTGCAAATGAGAGAGTGAGAATCACTGGATTTCACACACTGCACCTCTCCAAGTCTGCGGTTCAGTCTAAAACTATTGACGTTAAGTGAATGTTGCTATGGTCACTGCAATCTTAACAACAAGCCCTAGAAGTATCAGCAAAAAGAAAACATGAACTAAACTGAATCTGTTAGAAAACTGTAGCAGCTTTACTATTCTCTACAGGTTCAAGCAACACAGATGAATTTGACAAGTGTCTGCCTGTTTGCCATTTGCCCCCATCACACTGCTTTTGGAGATGTAGCAGCTGTGCTGTAGATGCTGACCTGTCAGGGTGAACTCAAGATAACAAAACACTAAGTACAGCTAATATGCATGAGATTTTTTACAAATTTGTGACATACATTAAATTCTTTCCCATAAAATGCCGAGCGTTAACACTACAACACAATCTTTTTCTTCATAAGGTTTGTTATGTCAAGCATGTTCTTACCCTGAAAGGCGGATCAGTCTTCTCCCTGTGTGGCACTTGGTCCAGAGTGCCATCAGTACTGCTCCTTTTCAAGCTGGATGTGACATCAGGCACATTACTAAAATCTGCATTCAAAAGAAAACAAACAGATAAATAAGAGGGCTACAGGAGAGGAACAGGAAAAGTATTTGTTTTTATCTGCAAACACTTCCAACATTTAGTAGAATTACTACAGGGGGAGAGAAGGAATACAAAGTTCTGTGATCCTCCCCACCCCCCAGAAGATAACACAAGAAGTCAAAGCAAAGAGCAACTATGCCTGGAAACTCTGCTTTCAAAACAGCAGCTGGACATCTAAGACCATCTGAAGCAACACGCATATTTGATCTACCAAAATAAACCTAGCACTCTTCTTAACGTCATGCTTTCAAAGGTAGCATTATCTATAATCAGCACGCTCTGTGCTGAGACAACCAGTGAGGATAATTAAATGCACTCAGTAGTTCTCCTTGGATGAGCATGCTATTGTTCAACACGACTTAGTCCTGAATCCCTTAAAGATTTAAGAAGAAAAGAGAATTTTGCCTTGGAACAAACACCACGGTTCATAATACAGACAAAAGCCCTTGTTACTAACAGTTTACCAATTTTACTAAGTTTGGAGTCCACGTACATAGTACCTGGCACAATGCAAAAACCAGGAGGCTCTGCCCTGCTCTACCTATTGACAGACTGCAGCTTTCAATAACATTTATGTGTAAACTCAATATCTATCCAACAATGCTGAACATTCATATAAAAATGATGGGTTTTCCCTTCACATTTCCTCAACCGGCTGCTTAACATCAGCAGAGATGTTTACATGGAACTTCTAATTAAAACTCTTAGAAGTGAGGCAAATTTCTCTGATTTTTGATCTGCAGGATTATCAATCGAAGTACTTGAAAATCACAAAGCAGCCACCAAAAAAATAATGAGGATTTTCAGCAACTTCAGATGATAAAATAGTAATAAAATGAAGGACTTTTTTAATATGCTGCTTTGTTTGCTAGCTTTTAAGCCTCTAGGGTATAATTCACACCACATTACCACATTTTCAAACTCTTTCTCAACACCTACAAATGCTGGAGATTTATTTTTCAGTGAAAGCTGAGATTCTCATTTAATCACTGACTCCAGCAACTGAGGTGGTAATTAAAACAAATATCACTCATCTTGCGGTAAAATTGTGAGCATTAGCAATAATCATAGAATCTCCTGGTTGGAAAAGACCTCTGAGATCATTGAGTTCAACCATACCTGTCCACCACTAAATCATATCTTCAAGCATCCCATCTAGAAGGACAACAGTATCTCTCAGTCTGGGTCTTGCTGTTGCCCTTGTGCCTGCAGAGCAGGACCAGCTCCTCTCGGCAGGAATTGACAAACATGGATTGAAGCAGGGAGGGAAATGAGAATTTTAGGCCCAAAAGAGCACCTTATAGCCCATAAGGAGCCCTCCTGGGAAGACAAAACATGGCAGAGAGACTTCATAGGAAAGCCAGAGAGAAAGATGCAAATAATTCAGCACAATGTCACCTTATTTTTCCACATGGGTGCCTATATCAAGCTCAGTATCAAGGTTGACACTTTCCACTCAGATACCAAAGACTTGACTACTCTGTCATTTCCCTATCCTTGCAGAACCAAGGTCCCGTTGCTTTTCTCTCCTCAAGATTTTTTTACCTGTTCCTCCTGGAGTCAGGTGTGTGTCCTGATCTCTCAGAGGCTATATAACATGCAATACCCCAAGAGTTACCACCTTTGCAGACAAACATATTTTATACAACTCCACCAAACAGCCACATATCTTAAGAACTTAACAAGGAGTCTGCCATGTCTATTTATTTTATTATGCTTTTACTCCTCTTCTTCCATCACACCTGAATAATTTTCTCCTGCCCAAATATTATATCACTTTGTCCAGATGATCTATCTTTTCCTCCCTTCCCCCTCATCTTTGTTTTTCCTTTGTAGTCTATAGGACTGTCAGAGGTAGGTGTACATAGTCCTGCCCATTTTTAGAGCATTTCCTATTGGCAGAATGTGGTGCTGATGTCAGTTAAGGTAAACTACAGTAAATGTTATTTTGAATAGTAAAAACTAAAAAAAGCTACATGGAAAGGATCCAAGATGAAAAAGGACATCCTACTGCACGTTGTATGCTGAATTAACAGGGGGAGGGAAGGAAGGAAGGACATATGCCTTGTTGATCAGTTTAGCATCCATATCCTGTCTCCTTTTCCTTCTTTTACTGTGGAAGCCGACTTCCTTTGGATCTGTTCCTACACACCATCAAACTATTCCCAAAGAGCATAGAAGCATCAACATCAGCTGCATAGCTTAAAAAAAAAAAAAAAAAAAAAATCAAGGGGCAAAGAAAATTAGTATTAACGTAGAGAATGGGTAATTTCAAATGCAAAGCCCAAGGACATAAACACAGCAGCAAGTTTAATACTGAAATTCTTTCTACTCCTATTACTAAATTGAAGGGAAGTAACAAGCCAAACCACACCAAATATATTTTATTTGAACACTCAAATTTGGATTTAGCTCTACAATGGGATTCACATTAACAAAGATGTTCAAAAGTAGTAATGTAAAACTATTATCTTACAGGCTGGGTAACCACTACCCTTTTAGGCAAAGCTATCAATAAAACTGTAGAGTGTGTGCACAGAATTAAGAGAAATGTTACAGCTGTGCAAGTGTGAAATTATTCCAGTATATAACATTCCAGATCTTTGCTGGGAAGGAGCACAGAAAGGTATGCAAGGAGATATACATTCCTAAAAACCATCCGAATACAAGGTCAAATCAGCACTTCCTTGCAATTTATTTATTTTTTTTATTAATACTATTATTTTAGGAAAAAAACCCAAGCCAAAACAAAGAAACCCAAACTATCTGTAATGTAACATACCTTACTACAATTACATTATTGACTAGTTAAAGAAAACATAGACTACAAACCTTGTTTGAGAGGCTTTCCAGCATAGAAATGGTGAGTATACCATGACTAAGTCTGCCTATCCAGCTCCATTTCAGTAGTACATTAGATTTCTTTTATTGACATGCTTGTGATAAATCTGTCTGGAAGACTGATAATGTTGGGTTAAATAAAACTTGGTTTAAGTCTTTTAACATATTTTTTCTCTGCTGCAGCACACCTCTCTCTCCTGTTTACACACACACACATATGCTTGGTAAGCAGAAATGTGGATGACTTCCATCTGGGAAGGATAGGAACCTCTTAAACAGAGATTTATGAGATTTTGCTCCTTCTGATCTAGCAAACGGGAGTATCTTCAGACACTAAAATGCAACGTCA
Organism: Antrostomus carolinensis; assembly: GCF_000700745.2. Classification (NCBI taxonomy): domain Eukaryota; kingdom Metazoa; phylum Chordata; class Aves; order Caprimulgiformes; family Caprimulgidae; genus Antrostomus; species Antrostomus carolinensis. The sequence continues at coordinate 8,738 of NW_010333795.1, forward strand.
GCTTGTTGCAAACAAGAATAGCAGCCTCAGATAAATGCTAAAATTATCAGAAAAGCAGAGGGGAAAAATGCCATTATGTGAAAAGCTTAATTACATCATGAAATGCATACCAAACTCTATGCTTGGTTTCTAGCAATGAGCGACCAAGTACTAAGAACCTGCTCAGCACCTTCAGCTACCAACAGCATCACTAAAGAAGAAGGTGTAGTGCATGTTTCAGCATTTGGACCAATAAATGCAAATGTTCTGATTAAGTTTCCTCCCTAGTGTCATTACTCCTGCAACATTGTGTTTTGCTGGCAACCTGACTCACAATCATTCAAGAGAAATTATAATGTAACCACTAAACACTGAAAGAAAGCGTACTTCCCAAGTCACGCTCCTCTCTACTCATCATTCAACTAAAAGTGAGCACAGAGCACATGGATGGGACAGTCGTTGAGAAAAACAACACATCCAAGAGCTCTGTACGCCTACAGGAATGTCTCTTCCCACGTTGCTGCAGTGATACACGTACAAGTGGTCAATATGGAAGTTATTCATATGTTTGTGAGTGGTGAGGCACAATGGAAACACATCCTCTAGCAGATGTGTGAGACAATAATAATCTGTGCTACAATCCTAGCCAAGAAACCAAAGGAAATCAACTGGAAAACATCAACATCGATCATCCGGCAATTCAATTACCATAAAGAAGCCATCAACAAATGCAAATGTCACTTATCTCTTCTATTCTGTTTAATTAACAAAGAAGCTTTAGTTGCTTTCTACTCAGCACTGCTCTTACCACTTTAGCCATTCACTGCAAAGGCAAAATCACCATGACAGTAGGAACTGAGGATACTGTTTCTTCTTTTTTTTCATAATACTTCAGAACTTGTTCTGTTTTAGATTTTTCTCAGCAATTTCAGAAAATGCCAAATAATCATCACAAGTATGTCAAGTGTTATCAAAAGTCAAGTACTATGTAGGTGGTGCAACCACCCCCTTTTCCAAACTACAGCAAGAGAGTGTGTTTCCACCTGTCATTCTACTGACAACAATAAATTGAAGAAAAAATTCCTTCTAGATCTACATGAGAAGACAACGCAGAAAAATTAAATGTACCCAGTCTCTTACTCCAAGACAAACTAAGACCACTGCAGGGGCATCATTTTCAGCTCTGGGCAGCAGCACCACTTCTGTGCATCACTTTCTTTAGCAAGTAAAGAAGCATTTTGACAGACACAGGCAGACCTGACCTCAGTAAAAATATAGTGACTACACCAATACAGAAAATCCGTTTTCCATTTTGTAACATTTCTGAAATTTGAAAAATGGTTTGCTTTGTATCAGAATGAAACCATGTCCTTTTATGATATACTATTTTATTTTCACCAAAATGCTGAGAAAGAGACACCACAGAGCAAAAATGTAGCCTAACATCAGGATATTCATCTATGATGTAGCAGAGAGAGATGACATCTTCTGCTTTGTCAGGTTCAGGTGAAGAAACTGAACCTGGGTCTTTCTTAGCTAAGGTAAAGTGCCTGATTAAAAGCTAGTAGCTGTGAGACTTTCCTGGTATCCCACACTCCACCTGATCCACTTACCATATCACCAAACATTCACTACAGCCAATAGATTAAAACTCTTTTTTTTAAAGACTGGTATTGTCCAGTAATTTCACATAGATGTTGCGAAACAGCAATAAACTGGGACACCAAATTATTTCTGAGAATATTAATACGAATTTTAGCTCAAAAAAATTAGGATCCATAATTATAAGGAATTATAGGAGGTCCAGTCTATCCTCTAGGAAAGAATGTATTCAATATTCTCATTAATTCCCAAGTGCTCTAGAAACTGCCAATAAAACACAACACAGCCAGCCTCCAGCATGTAGGATATTCTACTTCTCCCCATTGCAGAGAGTTTCCATAACACGGATGCTTGGTTTAAATGGAAAGGGGATATTACATTTGGGCAATAAGGTTAAGTCAGGTGTATGGAAAGCTGTATTTTTCATTGTTGTGTGAATTCTCCAGCCTGATCAGTTAATTACCATACGCTTGCGGTTCCCATATTCTTCTAGCCAATGCAAATATCAAGAGAAAAGTAAGTTTCCAAGATAAGACAACAAATATTTCCCAAATCCCTACCGCAAATATTAAAGCCCAAGCCAACTCTCAGAAAGGTACAAAGCCTTGGTGGTCTTAATTCCTTTAGACTTACTGAAAAACAGGGAGTGGTAGGTGAAGCATTCCAGCATTGCATAGAGAAGAGTAATATCAGTGTGGTGAACTCTAAAAATGCTCCCTTGGAGACTAGTACTCGTAACTTCAGTTAAACGGTTCAGCCTGGAAGGTAGCATGCATGTGCTTATTTCTTTTGGTCTGATACAACTAAATATATTTCAAGTTTTCAACAGTGTATTAAGTCTTTTGTAATTAAGTTAAAAAATAGGTATGTAAGCATTTCCTTCTGTATCCTTTTCCTTTCTGAAAGACTTGAAGAAATATCTTTCAAAAAGGAACAGTTCATCTGAAGGAATTTATAGAAGGGCTTTCAAGAGACATTCCTGCAATCTTTTTTTAAAGAAGGCATCCAAGTTTCACCATAGAAATATGAAGGGTTCTGGGTTCACTAGTTCAGTTATTAATAACTTGTATGCCTTGCTTATTTGAGGATTAGACCCTTTAGTTCTTTGGCTCCTCTTATTCCCTGGGATCGGCAAGGAAGGGGCACCCAGCGGTTGGCATCCAGGAGAGAGACCATGCAATCTCTGCAGCTCTTCAAATTTCTGTCTAGGTTGCAAAGAGCACATTAACTGTGGTCAGGACAGGAAAAAGCAAGAGAGTTCTGGGAGGAGAAGACGAACTCCCACGGAATATTCATTAACTGTCCCACAATAGCCATTTGCACTAGAGAAATTGATAATAAAAGCGAGGAGGGTCTAGAAGATGAGATGTGTGGATAAAGCTAGGTAGCTTTAGTAGAGCTGTGATACAAGAGGACACTGGAGTTGCTCCAGGGTTTCCACCATGAAGGCCCAGGTCTGGAAACACCAGGAGATGTTTGGAGGCATACAGTTCTTTCAGCACTTCATACAAAAAGCTGTTTTTCCCCTCTAAATCCTCTTTGGCCAGAAAAGGATTATTGCAAAGTTGGTGATAAGTTAGTTGAAAAAAATTAAGAGCCCATGACACAAGAATGGTCCAGCTCAAGTGACACATGGAGAGCTAATTTCCACTTAAGAAAAGTGCACTGAAAAGTCCTACTTTACCACAAGCTGTTGATGTTATTTCCTCTGCATGTCACAGCAGCAAATAAACAAACGAACAAATAAATTATTATTTTGCACTCTTAGATGCTACCAGTACAAGCCTCGACATATGAAAAATAACTGCTACAGACTGAACTTACTCATGAGGAGTTTTTACAGCCACATTTGGCTTCTAGAGCAAAAGCTATCTCCAGGTAGCTTCTGCACTAATGAAACAGATCTCAGAGAAGGCAGGTAGGCAAACAACCCACTTGCAGCCACAGATGAAAAATATCCATTGAAACACATCATAACCTCCACCACTTAAAGCTGAAAGGCAAAGCAATTTGATTTAGCTTTCATCTTCATTGGGGTTCTCTATGAATCTGGGCAAACGACTGAGGTACCATGGACCCTAACTGCAGATTCTTATTAATCTCCAATTAATTTCTCCAGAATTACAGGAGCATTCATGTTAGCTCAAATTAGGTAATTTTAACTGGAATTTATATAAGTTTTTAACTAATGCACAGTGCCAGTTCAGTTGTTTCCCCACACCTGGTACTCACAGGCAAGTATTACTACTTCAGCATTCATACGCCAATGCTGGAGTAAATTCAAAACAATTTGCAGGCAGTAATTGTGGTTATTAACTGTACAGTGTCTTAAAGCTTTTATGCTGCTTTAACCAACAGTTCAAAAGATAGTTAAATACTAAATTTAATTACCATTTAAATAACCTCTTCCTCTTTTTGTCTAGGAAATCTCTAAGTTTTTCTGAAAGGCTTTGACCCAACTTCAGATACCAACAAGCTCAAATTCTCACTGCTAAATTAACGTGACTCAGTCTACTAAGACAAGTAAACTATGGAGAAACTTCAGTTTCCAGAAAACTAAAACTAAGCATGTTAGAGAAACACAAATAAAATGCACCGGATTTTAATAACGCAGAAAAAAAAAATCATCTCTCCAAGATATTTTGGCTTTTATCACTTGTCTTAGGCATTTTGTAACCTATTTCGGGACTGGCTGGAAGGTACGCTCTCAGCTTAGCTTCAAAGCTGTAACAACTGACTCTTTGGCATAGCCAGAAACTTAATTTGGGAATTTATTCAAGATGTTAAATCTGAAAAAGAAAATTAGCATACAGCTGTCATAACATCAGTCTTCCTAGATTAGGGTTCTTAAAACCAGAATTAATAGATGCCTGTCACTGACAAGACTAATTGTTACCAAACAAGACATGCAGTCACAGGCCAGACAGGAAAGTTCCCTTCATGGCCCCTCTCATCCAGATGTTTTGGCTTCAGGGAGCAAACTAGGAAATGTCAGAAGGCGCTCTACATGCTTCCTGAAGGACAATGCAAACAGGCTGCTTCTTTTTGCAGATCTAACACTGCTAGGCAAAGAGAAACTCATACTTCTGCCCAGGGCAAGTCTCCTTTGTTCTCATCCTTCCGTGAGGAAAGTGACAACTTCTTTAAACACTCCACATTTTCATGTTTAGAAAAAGCCAATATGTTCAGGCAAATATTCTTGTATCGTACAGCTTGTTTAAGACATGTTGGGCAACATGCTGAACAGTGGCTTAGTTCCAGTCAGCCACCTACTTCTGCAAGTATGACTTTCTGTAGGCTGATTTAGGCTCTCTCTTCTTTTCTTTTTTTTTCCTAAATATCTGCAGAAACATCCATTTTGAAGTTGGAGCAGAATCCTTTAGATCCCTTGGACGTTCCTTTGTTGGTTAATTGTTCACCATGAAGCAAAGTAATTTGACTCAATCAATAGAAGATACAAATTAGCAACATAATGGGAAATAGCTGCTTGCACTTCAGTGGCAATGCCTGATCAACCCCTGCTCATCAATGCTACGTTTTTATGAGATTATTTAACTTTTCTAAACATTCCCTGTCCAAGTTTCTGTCACTCAGACAACTGTTCAGGTTTTTCAGTTTTAAGCTTATCACTTCACACAGGCTTCTCAAATTGTTACCTAAATACATTCATTTCCTATGTGTGTAACAAATGCCTTGTTAGATACAGTCTCACTGGAGGCCAGAGTTAGCTGTAGCTAGTGCATCACCTTTCTATCCCAGTTCAACAAGTGAACATGTGTGTCTGCAGTATGGGGAATACTGGTACGTTTTCTCCTCCTCAGATTTATAGGCACAAAAGCAATTAAAACAGAAAGGAAAAAGGAGAAAAAAGTTACTTAATAGTTTAGCAAGAATTTGCAGCTAGCTTTGATAGTTTTTATAATTACTCAACCTACCTTACCCTCTGTGAAACACAGAACATCTGCTGTTTGATGTGTTTTAAATTATGCCTCAGGCACTGGTCTATATGTGGATGTGTCTAACTATCATCATTAATAAATCTCCTTGCTGTCCATATTGTCACTCTACAGGATTTGATAGGATGCGTAATGTCATGATTTATGCCTATATATCATCTCCAAACCAGAAGGTGCAGTTCCACAAGGTTTAATATAGTTTACACCAGAAAAAAAACCCAAACAATTTGGCCCACTGACTTCACAGGGATTAAATTATAGCAGCATTTAGCAAAGCAGAACAAAACGCTCTTTCAGTAGAAAAGCACAACGAAGAGCATTTAAGGCTGTCCCATTTTACAGCATAAGCAATCTTTTAATTTGCAGCATACGCATCTAGCAGGAAGCCAACAGGACAGTTTGTCAAGTGCCAGGAAGAGCTCATTAAACCACCACTCTTGGGAAACACTCTGTATTACAAAACACGCAGTAGGCAATGAGTGCTCCTACGGATCCAGCTTCTGAAGAGGCAAAGGCTTTCTTGGAATTAACCTTCACACTGCTACAGTCCCAGGTACTGTCACAGGCCAGACCAAGTCTTTTCCCAGTGATTCACAAGAGCGTAGGACAGACACTTGCGTTAACGGTACACAAGTAGCTGGAGCAGAAGCCAACCTACCACGATTGTCCAAGACCACTATAAACGCACACCTCACCTCTCGGCTTACTTTGATGAACGGCCACTGCACGGTCTATCACGTCTACGTGGCTTCCTGCTTAACTCAATTGAGTAATGAGTAAAAAAAAGAAAACTTGTCAGAGTCATCGATCTTCAGGCAGATAAGCAGTCATGTTGCGTAGACAACTAAATGTCTACATTAAAAAGAGGCTGCTGCTTTTCTAGGGTGTTGCCTCACACCATGCAAAACCACCGGATATCTGGTATTAGATCCACCAGCTAAGAGGGAGAGATACATGCAGACCTGTACAACTAACACAGATTAGGGCCCACATGTAAGAGGGCTGTGGGTGTCTTCAGGACTTGGGAAGCTAAGAAACAATATTTATCTTTTCTGAGTGCAAAAGAGTTTCCTGTGAAAGAATAAAAATAAATTTCTTTGATTCCTCACACATGCAGTGCAGTGAAGGCTGTGCCCTATAGTACGATAAAGACAATTTAAATGTTGAAACAGCAGCTAGGCTGTTGACCCAGTTTGGAAAGAACTAAATGTAGAAGTTACTTCAGACATCTTTTTCAGTTAAGTTTTAGTTTTACTTTTGTTTACAAAATGCTTTAAATGTTACATTAAAAGACGCTTATGAAATGCTTTAAAAACTATGAGCAAACAGCAACAAGCAGAGCAGTCTGAGCCAGTGCTCCAGGCACAGCCCCCAGCTGCTGGAGGCTACAGACCACCTTAGCTTCACGTCCTCCTGACTTTATCTCTTAAGAGGGACACACAGGTCTTTCTGATATTCAGACTGGGTTGAGGCTGGAAGAGGATGCAGGGAGTGCTACCTGGAGAGGCATGTACAGCAACATGCATACAGCCTCCTGGCTGCAGAGCCAACCTCTGTCTCCATTTTCCTCCCTCAAACCAGTGGTATTTGATGAAGCCGAATGGAGCCAAGTTTTCTGGAGAAGCTGTGAGTTGCAATTACATTTTGCAGAAGCTCCTAAACCAACTAGCCTGCCCCTTTTCAGCAGCACCCAAGCCTTCTTCACTGCTCCTGGGACCACACCTCTAGAAAGATGGGCTGGACAGGAGCCCAGACCCCACACACAAGGTAAGTGCCCTACCCCAAAGATGAGGAGTACAATGCGGAGCAAAAGAACAGTATGTCCATCTTTTTATTTTATTTTATTTTTTTAATGGTTTCTTTCTCATTTAGCACCCTCACCCTCCCAGATGAAAGTGTTTCTTCATGGAAACTTGTTAAAACATATCCAAATTGCCATCTCCCACTTTTTTTTTTTTTTCCTTTAATCAGAGATCTATTTACAAATTTAGGTTGATTTCAACAGTGTCAGGTAACCAGAAATTACAGCTTTTTTGGCAAAAACCCACTTGCCAGGGGAAAAAAAAAAAATAAATTGCCCAACTCTGACAGCATTCCATATATTGCAGTGAGTTTTCACACCTACTAATGCTTCTACCTCCTGCCTCAGCATTCTACAGATATATCATTAGCCCACATGGGCTTGCCCTAAAAATGCATTTTTCAGTTCTTGCGCCTTCTCTGCTGTTTATTCCTCAAATATCTACGCTATCTTAAAATGAGGCATTTTTTTCCTCCACAGTTGTAAGAATTACAGTCCAATTCCCTCATTTTTTAATTTTGTACAAATATTTGTTTAATTTCCTTAGCACTGGAGATTGGAGCAAATTTAGTTGCTCTGTTATTTGGTTTTCCACATATATGAGTGCATTTTTTTAAAGTTTTTCATCTCATTTCTTTTCCAGGATGAGCTTATTACTAGCCAAGTGGCTAAGCAGCAAGCACATAGCGTTGCCATGTGGGAGATCAAATTATATAACCACAGCAGGACCAAAATACAGCTACAAGGCTATAGTAACTTCTTGGAGAAAGTGAATCACTCTCAAGGAAAATTCCCTGGGAATGATTTTTCAGAGTGGCAGAGTTAGTGGCTTTGTAGAAAGTCAATCACTTCTCTTCTGTACAGCAAAGGCTGACAAAGTTTGCCACGAGGTATAACTGGGTATCCTCAGTGTAGCAGAATATCCTTCAGAGTTACGCTAATCAGTTACAAAACTCTAAACAAATGTGGATAAACAATTACCACCCAAGTCATATGAAGCCAGTGATTTAAAATAAATTCTGTTTTGCTTTTGCCTTGTGGTTTTCACCAAGCACCAGGCAGGGTATTACTGTGTGACTCAGTGCTGAAAATTTCTATTTATTTATTTATTTGTTAATTCTAGCTCATTAATCCTCACATTACTCTAGAAAGACACATAGAGTTTGTTAATTTTTTAAAAACAGGGAGGTGACCTAAGGTTTTTCACTTGAGGTATGTACCTTGAGTCAAACTGCTTGATTTTTGAAAGACATGCTCTCCCCTCCACTGACACTAACTGACTTTCAAAGGTGCTGCCCTGGAAGAACAGACTCAACACAGACAAGCAAATGTCAGAAATTATTCTTGAAAACTGTGGTCTTAAGAGTGACTCACTCAACTCTACCAATGAAGGCAGAATGGTATTAAACACTGGATGTGAATTTAAGAGATTCTTGCCTCTCCGAATCCCTGGTCATATCATTAAATACCCCCTCTTCTTATCTAAAGTCTTAGTCAGTTCCTGAGTGAGTAACAGGACATAGAACAGTTAAACCCTTTATGATTATCTGCTAATTCAAAGTAATGCCATTTTCTTCTGTTTCCATTTGAACCCAATCAGGTGATCAGACACTAAGCACTGTATTCAATAAACATGAAAGTCCTTCTTACAAAGCTTAATTTAGAACTATTTGTTCCCTTTCAGAATAAAATAAATCTTTCTTAGCTTCTTTTAAGCAGAAAAGCAAATATACTATGTCCCTTTATCCACTAGTGCTTAGACAATAATATATACTCCAGTAATTTCCTATTATAATGGAATATTTGCACAGGTTGCAAATTTATCCCAGAGGAATGAGGAATTTAGTGAATGGACACATACATTTATTATACTGAATACTCCAGGTAATGCTGGCCTATGATATCAAGCCAACAAGCTGAATGATAGCCCTGGTATAATTATGTAATTAATTAGCTCTATCATAATTTTTGTTTTATGACACTAACTTTTATGTGCCACTAGTCAATTTAATGGCATTTTAAATTGAACTAAGGCCCCTGAGAGAGATGCTACTTACTGTATCACAAATCTTGTATTCAGATTTCTTTTAATTTCAAAAGATGACCTAATAAAATTGCTTTATAATTAAATTCATTCTAAAAACTTCTCCTACATGATTCTTTTTCTTCTCCCATTTTTAATTACAAAAAAAAAAAAAAATCCAATCAGAAAACACTTGCCACCGTAATTATATACAAAAATCATTGATCCCTTTTTGTAACTCAGGCTGCTCTCCTTGCACAGCAGTGCACGCTGGCTACCCTTCCTGCAGAATTTTACTAGCATCCCCCACAGGTGCTGCGAGGAAACTGCACCTTTTACACTCAAGAAACTAGAGTTAAATTTGCTTCTATCTTGTTTGAAAAATAGTCAAGGCATGGGAAGGAAGGTGAGCAAATCCCCACATACTCTCTGTTTCAGACAGGCATTTACAAATATTCTGGAATCACAAGATGTATTTCTCAGGTGAAGTAAGATCCGCTAAAGGAAGGGAAGGGTGACCACAGCTCTCCTCTACCCAGCATGGCAGTGCCCCTCTGCGTGCCACCCTCTATGTCCAGCTGAAGAGGCAACCCACAAGTGTGCATGGGCACCTTCCTTGGGGCTGGGGGGCTGTGGTGCCCTCCAGGAGCAGTCCTTACCATGTAGGCTTTGGGCACCTTCCTTGCCTGGTGTTCCACATACAGAAGCCCATCAGGGTCTCAGCCCGACACACCACTGTCAGGATACGTCCTCCATTTGATGTTTAATACAGCGGTATTTATTATATTGCGTAAGAAATATGAGCAGGTAGTAGCAAAACAACCTCTATGAAAGCTGCTTTTGTAGGCTTTCTTCTACCCAGTGAGCGGCTGTGTGCAACAAGAAGATGATAATATCACTGGGTGGGAACAGAGCTAAATGACTCCTTTCTAAGGTGATGATGACTATTGCATTTAAGGCGCCCTTAATGTATGCAGTACTTTACCAGAACAATACTTCTGCCTATGAAAGCCATCACATCATTTTAACCACTGATGCCTGGGAAATGGATGTACTGGAGGTAGTCAAGAGGACACAGAACAGTTAAGAGTGCTTGGTGATACTGGATGGTGCAGCCAAAAATATTAAAAGAATATAATTTCCCTGCAGAAACTACCATATTCCATTCCATTTCTACTTTCTAGAAAGTAATGAAGTATCAGACCGATATGGAGCATAAATGGAATTTAAACAGTTTGGACTTGGGTTTCTCACTGAGGCCAATACAGAATTTTAAGCATAACTGAGTTTCAAAATCCAGTGACGCTAGAAGTCTGGTGAAAGTAATGAAATTACTGTCAACCTCTTACCATTTGCTGTGCTCTTTCTGAAGTTATCTAGAAACTCTTCTAGGAGCTGTGACTGGTTTGGAGGGGGCAACAAACTCTTTGGGTCCCTGGAAATGTCGCCATCTGACCAGGATGCACATAAGGGTTGCTGGCTCCCATAATGGTTCACCCTCAAAGTGAGCATTATGCTTCTCTCTGAAAACAATAACTCCATCTGCCTCAGGTCAAGATCGGATACAGCCTCTCCATTTATGCTCAAGATTTCATTGCCTACTCGGAGCCCTGGGAGCACGTGAAAGGAAGGGGAAAAAAAAAAAAGAAAAAACAAAGGAGAGAATATAAAACGTTAAGGGTCACAAACCAAACCTTACTGTTTCACCTTTTATTTTTGTGGTTGCAATTCAAATAACCTAATGCTACTGTAAGTCCATTAGAATTGATAAAAGCTTTATATATGCTATAATTATATACTATAATTATACAGTTCAACCTCATGCTTAGTTTGATAGGTGTTACACACAGTACTGCCGTCGAGTTGTTTCTTTATAAAGATGCTACAGGATTTGGTGGGTGGGAAGGGAGCACAACTTTCAAGATTATGAGAATAGAGGCACCTCTCAAAGCTTGGATACCCTGAATTCATTTTAAAAGATGGTTCATCAGCACACAGCATTGTAACACATATTTCATTATCCTAGTCTGGGAAGAACAGCCACTAGTCATGCAGATCAAATAATTCACACCAAACAGTGGACAGAGTCTTTGTCAGCTTTTGCACAAACCTAAACAGTGGCAACCGCCTGCTGCCTATCAAGGTCAGCAACAACCAAGTGGTCGTTACCCTCAGGTAGCAAATGAAACTCTGGTTTACTGGATTTATCGCTCTGTTTTTCAGACAGCAGGACTGACATGATCCTGTTGTGCCAATGAAGGGAAACATGGTTCCTCAGCAGCGTAGTGGGGAAGGTGCTCACAGAAACATATGCAGCAAACTGTTTTGAGAAGGCAGGCTACTTTTCATTGCCAGTGGAAGTGATGGGTCTTGGAGGGTGACCAAGTCCATGAGGTTCCCCAGTGTGAGATGAACTCTTCCTCCAGCCTATTCCTCTGTGCAAAAGCACTTGGTCAGATGGCTGAAAGCAGACTTTGTCTCCAAGGGTGAACAAGAACTCTGCCTGTTATCTTGAAAGGATAATTCAGTTACTCTGTGTACATTATCTTTCCTAATACCACATACTTTCATGGGAAGAAAACTATGACTAGTAAAAGCCAAGAACCATTTCAGACAGCAGTACTAAAGCTCCTTCATGTTTTGGCACTTTAAAAAGATAATGAAATACAGTATTAAACATAAATATGATACAATACCTTCCTTGTATGCCAGTCCATCAGGAAGAACATCACTTACAAATATACGGGTTAGATGCTGGTTTTCATCAACTTGTGCTGTCACAGCAAAACCTGAAATAAAAGAAGTTTAAATAAAATAAGCTTTCTCAGAAACATTTCCCTTTTATTTTTTTGTATTTAGTAGACTCTACACAACCAGAGGGAGGCTGCTTCTTGAGAGAACACATCCATGGAACACAGAGAAATTATCACATTGTTTCTCAGGCATTGTAAGGGCAGTTAACTGGACTTTCCAACTTCCAGGAAATGTCATGCTGTGCTGTAAAAAAAAAAATTACATTTCAAAAAAATATTTTCTACCTCAGCCCCATATGACATTTCAGTAACACAGCTCATCTTTATGGTAAGAGTTCTGCAGTGTGTCCATCGGACATAGAGGTGTCTTAAACAGACCCAAAAACTGGAAATGCAAACTATAAAGCAGCAAATCCATACAGACCAGCGAGTGAGACAGCCCAGAAAGGCATAATTTACATGAACAGACCTGCAGCTAAAGAACAGCACAGAGCTGCCTTACAAAGGTATCTTTGCAAGGTTTGTAATTATTCCTAAGCATAACTGCCTCCCACAGATGAAAGCCTGTCAGAATTTGTACCAAAGGACACTCTGTTGTTACTGTGCCAACAGAGGATCCCGCCATCAAAAAAGAAAAGGGTAGACCTTAACCATGGCCTGACTGAGACCCATTGTATTAATCCTGATGTTTGTCTTCTGACAATTCCATGCTAGAATCATTTGGCCAGCGCAGCTGAATTAGAAAGTGGGCCCTTCCCAAATGAAGGCATAAGAAATGTGTTTGCCAGTGTAAAGCAAACAGATTGGGTCTTTGTTATAATGTCTCCAGTCCTTTACAGACCCAGATTTTGAGCTATCAAGGATGCCTCTACCTGTTCTCAGAGGTGGAAAACTCCTGAAGAGAGAAATTAAACAATGAGAAGAATAAAAAAAAAATTCCTGAGAGCTGTTTTGGTTAAACTTACCAAAATCACTTATGTTTTCAGTCTTTGTAAGATGAACGTGATAAACATTTAAGGGACAAATTTCTATTTCATCATACACCTGTTGGGAAAAAAAAATAAATAGAAGTAATCAAATTATGAAATTGCAAGCATCAAAACCTAAAGGTCCAGCATGGGAAATAAGCACAATATTCTTTGCATCAGTAAAGAGACAAAACTTGCTGTCTTTACACAGAGAACTGTGTTACTGTCAAGCACTGCTGGTATCAGCAGGACTAAATGCAGACTAAGCTAAAGACAGAAAACCCAGCCTGGAGTAGAGACTGACACTTTGCTTCAAAATCTTCAAACAGTTCTTGAAGAGAGTGTCTCTAGTGCCTAGCCACCCAGACGTCTGCAGAGGCACAGACTGTGTGAATGAGGATGGCAGAAGGCAATCCAGGAACAGCTTTAAAACCTTATTTTAGATCTAAATCACACATATTCATAGGTAATAATTCAACTGTAGTTTCAGCCATCATGGAGCTTTAACTAAAAGGAGTCACACTTTCCTGGTCTACTATGTATTCATATGGTTCGGGAGCACAATACTCTGTATTTTCATCAACCAGTCTTCTGAGTTGCAGGCCATAGTGTCTTGGCTCCAGCTGTTTCATCTAAGGAACAAAGAGAATGGGGTTTGGAATTTGTTATTTATTTCCAGAATCCCAGAAGACAAAGAATTGACACACATACACAAAAAGTTCTTTAGAAATCATGCAAAAGCAATCCTCAACAAGTAATTTTCTAAGTATTCTTGTGGTATAAACAGAACTAGCTGCATTGCTTAGAAGATAAGGTTTGAGTGCAATTTCCATTTTCCCTTATGATCCTCCCAAATCTTTTCATAAACACTATGTCTTGGCTATTAGATTAACTGAGCACTGTTATATGTTTCCAAAGATATCAGAACTGTTTTCTGTTCTTTTGAACTTACACTCACAACCATCTTTTTCTGTGACTACTTTTAATGACTCAGTTCTGCTCAGCAACTTTTTCTTCTGATGTAGAAAATGTATATGCATGTATGAGTTGTTAGGAGAAGAGATGGGAAGCAGGTTCCCCGAGGGTTTGCCTTTATTGGATTTTGTTTTTATCACTGGGTTTCATCTATGATCAGAGTTCCACCTATTTTTTTTCACCATGTGAGGTCAAAGCAAAACTCCTGTCTCAACAGGAAGTTAAAGGGAAATAGGAATATTCTCAAAGGATATTAGCCTGAAAGTGTTAAGCCCCTGATGGGACTCTCTGAAAATCGGGATGCTGGTGAGACCACTGCACAAACCATTCCATTTTAATATATTAATAGATCAACATTTTTAAAAGAGGAGGAAGCAACATTTCTAAAACAGGAGAAATGATTGCATCCTTTAGGGTTACTTTACCTCTTTAATGCATCTGTGCAACTTACAAAATCTAAATTTACTGAGTAACTAATAATTACCTTAACATTTTATTATGTGTAACAGTTTACGAGTTGCATGTGTTCTGTATCCTGAATAACTGTATTCAAATACACATTTTTTCTATATGTGCTATCCAAAAGCCTCAGATGGAAAACAGAAATGAGAAAAGTACAAACACCCCATAAAGTATGAATGGAGGGGAAAAAAACAACAACCCCTTTGAACTTTATCCTTATACACATAACATTCAAACATGTTCTGTTAAGACGAAAGATTCCTTACACTCACCAGAGCAGAATGAAAATGTAAGAAGGAAAAGAACCAGGACAGATGAGCAGAAAGTATTCAGCATTAGAGAATGCTTATGAAAATCTTTAACGCACAGAATAGAAAGAAAAAATAAAACAGAAAAATGTTTAAGGAAAAAAATCAAAGAACTTAAAACTAAATTTTCATGTGATACAGACATTGAAATTAAAAGTCAGCTTTACAATTACAGTATTTTGGAATTACGGAGTAAGAGAGGTAAAGAATTTCCTTTTCAACTTAATTTTATGTTTATAAATTTTATTTCCTCTTTCAGGGGTCTTGCATGCCCCCATAACCACTTGGAAATGTCCCAGCTCTACTGTGCCATCTGGTGGTAAAATAACGTCTCACAATCTCTTTAGTCTAGTACAGTGAGCTTTTAAAAAGTAAAAACAGGCTGTTTCCTCCAGGGTTCAACTTCCACCAGCAAAAGCAAGGAGAAGATAATTTCTTCTCAGTGATGTCATGGAGATGCATTGTGACTTGACTAAAGCTGTGTGTTTATTTTGATTTAAGAACTATAGTTAACTCTAGTTTGTTTATTTGGTTTTTTTATTTGTTTGTTTACCACATTACCAGGTGGAAAGAGCCATTAAATTGGGTCCTTTCCTCCATCAGAAGCTTCAGAATTAATTAACTTCAAGTCAGTTGAATGAGCTCACCTGAAAGTTCACAAAAGCTATGCCAAAAGCTACAGCTGGATTTTGTCTAGAGCAGGACTCCTTTTTTTTCCTTTTTTCTTTCTCTTTTACTTGTGAAGTAAATATTTACCAGTTGTCAGAAAACAGAGCTTGGGAGTAAAAAGTTAGTTTTTCCAAAAAAACCTTGTTTGCCTACTTTAAGCAGCTTGAATCATGAAGTTAAAGCTAAATTCAAGCACTGACACATGTGGAGACAAAGGTGCTAGATACATTGCAATGTTCTAGAGGTGCTGGTCTCTTGTCTGTAGTTAAAATTGGTATTTCCACTTTACCTTCAACCTGTGACTCAGTTTTCATCCAAAGATCTATAGCAATCCCTCTCTAATTGCTGGCACTGACTTTCAGAAGGAAATGCGCTCTTTGAAATTCACAAGTAGAGCTGGTATTTAATTAAAAGCTTAAAAGGGTCCTTTAAGAAGCAAACGTATGTGATAGCCTTTGTCACAGCAGTCTTAAATGTCTTAATCTCCTGGCACTAACTCACCCAGTCTCCATTACCCCTCTGTGATTAATTGTACAGAACAACTGGGTTTGCTGCAATGACAAGGCAGAACGGACACGTGCCGAGATTTCTCAGGGGCTGAGTACCTGGCAAAGTGTCACCACTCTTTAAGTATTCACTGTACGTTGTCTCAAGCAATGCTTCTTGAAAACCTTTCCACAACCTTGCTACCTTGGCTACAATACACAAATAACACAACTAAAGAAAACAGAGTAATGTGCCTTAATACAGTGACAGGGAGATGCTGATATTATTATGCTCTCACTATTTAGGCATCCTCTGAGGTATTATTGTTCCTTCTCAAGTCCACAGGTCTCAACAAGGTGCAATCGTACATGAAAAATGAGTACCTTGCATGCCAAAGACAAAACATCTTCCACCCTGTGCTCTGGCTTGAGGGTGAGTGCCACTCCTTGGCCGTCACAGAAGTGAACATACGTCTGTGTTTCCCAAGCACTCTCCTTCTGGATGCTCTCTGGCACTGAGCAGTAGACATTCAAAAAGTCATCGACTTGCTGCTGGAAAAAAGGGGGACATGTACAACATATGTGGATGTTGCAAAAAACACTACAAGTGCAATTACATTGGCAGTTTTCAGTGGATATGTATTTAGACATGGTACTGTGTATTTCCTTATGGCAAGACAGGGACAAAGTTCTGTTGCCCACTCTCATTCACTATCAAAGACCTGATTTTCTTGAGAACAGACTGTACTTCCTCTGCATTCCCATTATGGACTTTTATGCCTTTATCTCATATTAATTGTTGATTTAACTCAAAGTGAAAATATGTAGTTATCTGATACTATATCACAGCAGGAAGCAGAATCGACTACCACAATTTTACTTAAAAAATACAAAACCCCAGAATTATTTTAATTTTGTCAGAAAATAAGATAGTAAACTTCCAGCAGAGAGCACTGTGGAGCAAGGCTTACCATAACAAAAAAGGACTAAAGCAGGAATAGCGTTCCTATTCTATTTACAGTTTAAGAATATTGTTTCATAGGTAGCACAGGATATTTGCCTGTTTACCATATTGGTTCACATTCACCCTCATTCCAAAGTCACTCCACTTGATCAAACACCACCATCCACCCTGAGCAAATTCCCTGTTGCTTTCTCAGCCTTCATTTTCACACTTTCTCCTGTGCTGTACTTCGGCTACACGTTTCAAAGGAAGCCACACAAGGAGAAGAAAAAACACTGAGACCTGTTCAGAATTTGAGTTTCACCTCTGTATTTGGGTCTGCCTATTCAGCACATCCCCTAAATGCCCCCATCAAGGCATTTAAGTCTATACAGATAGGCTCCACAATACCCCTGTAGAGTGGCAGAACTGCCACCCAAGACATATCTTAATATATCCTGAGTTGTTCTCGGGAATGCCTACCTCCCCAGTATTTTTTCTTTATTTGTTTGGGGTTGGTTTTGGGTTTTTTTTCTGATTGTTTGGGTTCAGGGTTTTTGTTGCCTCCATTAAGCCCCTGGATTATGCAATTCTTCCTCCTGGCTCTGCGGGGACACAAGCCCAGGGGTGCACTGCAATTAAAAGCTGCAGGAAAATCACTGCACAGGGACTGCTTCCCTTGCTGCAGGCACCAAAGTTATTGACAGCAGTCTACCAGGAGCAACAGAGAGGTTCATATTATTTTGTTTTCCCAAACAACAACCATGGCTGTGAAAATGATGTAGTAAGCAATCCTATTCAGGTAATTACCAAACAATGCAGAAATTCAGGTTGCAGCCAACCCAGAGTATGGCACAGTAATAATTTGATGCCAGAGTAATGCTGGTTTTGGCAGAATATATTAATGAACTAATGGCATTCATGAATCTTACACCTCTTGCTCAACTTTTTAACTAGTTAACTTGCTCAGCTTTTAACATGCTCAACTATTTACCTTGCTCAACTTTTTAACTAGTCTCTTTTAACTAGTTTAAAATGAAATTTCAATTAATACAGGTCCATGGAAATCCTACCAAAATCCAGGAACTACTATACCTAAGAGGAAGCCTGTTATGCTACTGCAACTAATGGAGCTATGAAATCTACACCAGGCGAAGTTTCACCTCAGTGGCTGTGGCTCCAGACTGCTCCTAACACTGATGGTGTTGAAGAAGATAATTCCCATAGAAGCATGGTCCTCTCAGAAAGCACTAAATCAAGTGCCTGAGAATAAAAGCTGACCTCCTTCCGCGGTGCAAATAACAGAAAGGAGAAAGGGCAAGG